>NC_043716.1:4613405-4643534 GCF_006229205.1 Suricata suricatta
GTCACCAGCCTGGCCTCTGTCCTTCACTGTTGCTCATTCATTCTACAAATGTAGTCTGAGAACGTGTCAGCCCCTTTGTGAGGATGCCTGGTTGGTGAGAACGTGGTGAAGGGAAAGGGTCTCTCTTCCTGTGGACTGTGATTTGGGACAAAGGTGTGGGGCTGGAATATAGGTAAGTGAAGACATTAATTTTATGTGCTGATGTGTTTTATGAAAACAATAAAACAGGGTGATGTGACGGAAAGGAAGAGGGAGATCGGTGTTAGAAGGGGGCCCTGTGTCCCTGCAGCACGACTCAAGGTAGCCAAAAGGTGAAGACAACCCAAGCGTCTGTCCACAGACCGCTACACAAAGGGTAGCACATTCATAAAGTGGAATATTACTCTGCCACAAAAAGGAAAGAACTTTTGGAGTGCCTAGGTGGCTCGGTCAGTTAAGCATAGGACTTTGGCTCAGATTATGATCTCACGGTCTGTCAGTTCGAGCCCCATATTGGGCTCAGTGCTGACAGCTCAGAGCTGGAGCCTGCCTCAGATTCTGTCTCCCTCTCTCTCGGCCCCTTTCCTGCTCACAATTTGTCTCTCTACCTCTCAAAAACAAATAACCATTAAAAAATTTTTTTAAAAAGGAATGAAACTCTGATACCTGTTACAATGTGAGTGAATCTTGAGCATGTTATGCTCAAATGGAAGAAGCCAACACAAGAGAGTAAACACCGTATGATGCCACTTTCATAAAATACCTAGAACAGGCAAATCCCTGGAGACAGAAAGTGGATTGGAGGTTATCGGGGGCTGGAGGAGGGGGAACAGGGAGCCGTTGCTGTTGATGGGGACAGAGTTTCCCTTTGGGGCGATGAAAGTTTTAGAATGAGATCAAGGTGAGGATTGCATGACATTGTGAATGCTCTTAATGCTGTGGAACCGTTAACTATTATGAAGTGTTAAAGACACATGTTTCAGTTTAAAAAGGAAAAAAGCCAGCTTCCAGCCAAGCTGTGGGCATTTCGATGCTTCCTGAGACTGTACTATTTTTGTTTTTGTTTTTAATTTTTAAAATGTTCATTTAGTTTTGAGAGAGAGAGAGACAGAGAGTGAGTGGGGCAGGCACAGAGAGAGAGGGAGACACAGAATCGGGAGCAGGCTCCAGGCTCTGAGCTGTCAGCACAGAGCCCAACATGGGGCTTGGACTCACAAACCATGAGATCATGACCTGAGCTGAAATCAAGAGGTGGACGCTTGACTGAGCTGCCCAGGCACCCTGAGACTGTATTCTTTAAATTCTGCGCCTCTCGCACCTAGATTTGATGAGCGATGCAGTGACGGAGTAGATGGCCATGGCTGTATTTGCATGTGACAAGGAGCTATTGGGTAAATAGCCAAGCCAATAAAGCAGGAGACATGGATGCCAGCCCTCTATCCACATGAACTGCTTGTATGTTTACAGAGAAATAGCTCCATCTCACTGGGCTGCAGTTTCCTTCTCTATGACATGCACGCTTTGGACAAGATCAGAGACCACAAGTGTATGATATGCATATTTCTTTTCACACGTCTGACAGCTGAGTCGGATGGGCAGGTGTGGACAACCCAGGCCTACCTGGCTCTCATCTAAACCAATATTCTTTATGCGTTATTTTTTTTTCAATATGTATTTGGGGAGGAGGGAGAAGCCAAAAGCAGCTGATTTTTCTTTCTTTTTTTAATGTTTATTTATTTATTTTTTATAGTTTATTTATTCACTTATTTTTAAAATTTATAATAGTTTATTGTCAAATTGTTTCCATATAACAGCCAGTACTTCTCCCCACAAGTGCCCTCCTCCATGACCATCATCCTCTTCCCTCCTCCCCCTCCCCCTTCAGTCCTCGATTTGTTCTCAGTATTCAATAGTCTCTCATGATTTGTGTCCCTCTCTCTCTCCAACTCTCTTTCCTCCTTCCCCTCCCCATGGTCCTCTGTTAGGTTTCTCCTGTTAGACCTATGAGTGCAAACATATGGTATCTGTCCTTCTCTGCCTGACTTATTTCGCTTAGCATGACTTATTTTTGAGAGAGAGAGAGACAGACTGTGAGTGGGCGAGGTATAGAGAGAGAGGGAGAATCTGAAGCAGGCTCCAGCCTTCGAGCTGTCAGCACAGAGCCCAATGCAGGGCTTGAACTCACAGGCTGTGAGATCATGTCCTGAGCCGAAGTCGGATGCCCAACCAACTGAGCCATCCAAGCACCCCAACTGATTTTTCTTTTTATTAATGAAAGTTGTATTTGCGAATTTACTTCAGCAAGAAAAGCAGAATCACTGAAAAATTCTCTAAAATATACCCCTATTCTCGCGTGTGTTCTTGTCTTCTCTTTAGGTTTCTTTAGCCTACTCTCCCACATCTGTAACAAACTAACCTCTCCCTTCTGAGAAAAAGGCACCACATCTTGGGATATTTAGATGGAGGTTTTCCCTCCCTAGGACCAAAGGTTGAGAAAGTCGTAAGAAACCTAAGCAGAGATGGGCTTTTAAAATGTTTGTTGCAGAGTGATGCCCGCATGGGGTCAGAATAGGACAAATGACCTTCCACTGGTTCGTCCCAATGATGTTTTCACGTTCCTGTTGGGTCAATATCTCCCAGCAGCCACCTCAAAGCCCTGGGGTTCTCCCAGGCACCTAGGGCAGACATTGCTAATGGATCACAGCACTCCTTCCTGCAGCCTCCAGATGGGACCCCAGCGTCCCCGCCGCCTTGCACCAGGTTGCCACGTCCAGTTACGGATGCTACTGTCATCCTCGATGTTGGAAGCCAGAAAAACTCCTCCTAGACATTCTTCCTGGTTTTATGGCAGTTAAAAGAAGCAACAATTGAAGAGCTTTTTATGGGAACATTCTGGGCTACTGTCAAACAGTATCAAGAGCAATCCAAGACCCAGAATTGAGAGGGAAGACCTAGAACCTGAGTGGAAAGGAAGATCTCGTGTTTTAGAGATGAAACAGGTTTTTAGGGCCGGATGGAGATTGATGATGATCCAAGGTCAATAGATAAATAAATAAACAGATAAATAAAAAAGGCAAAGGCTTTATTATGTGAATCATGACAAGAGCCCATCTGGATTTGGTTGAACTTGGACATAGGCAACACTGTAACTGATTGGCTTCTGCTCCTAAAATCTGACAAGAATATTTAAGGGAGATGAGCACAGGCTTTAGAAATCAACAGGCATGGTTTTGAGTCCTGGCTTCTGCGATTATGTGCTGTGGGAACTTGAAATAAGTAATTTATCATCCTTGAGTCTGTTTGCTTATCTGCACAGTGAGGGTACTTACCGCTTACCTTTCAGCATGTGGTGAGCTTAAATAAGGAACTGGTGGCGAAATCATCCAATCGAGCGCAGAGCAGGAATTAAATACAAACCGAGTGATTGAATCAAACATGAGGAGTGAATCACGTCCTCTTTCCAGGAAGGGCTCTATGGTAAGAACACCGCAGGGACACTGACAGTCTTGGAACCAGAAACTGGGTCTGTCACAGAGAACTATGAATCAGCTGGACAACTCAATAGAAAACCAACATCAAGAGGGAACTTGCAAATTAATCAAGGACATGAAAATAGATATCATATTTTTATACCCATCCAATGTGTGTGTGTGGGGGGGGATAATCTTGCTGTTGCTGGGATTATGAACCAGTTTGGCTACCTGGAAGGCAGATTGGAAGAGTTTGTCAAAACTCCACCCAGGAGCGAAACGCTCCCCCTTACATGGTGGTTCTGCCTTCCACCAGCAGCTTCGCCATAACCCTGGGAAGGGGGCACCTCCTCCCTTGCTAGGATTTGTTCATTCTTCCTAAGTTATAAACTCCTATCATGGTACATAGCATTCATTTATTTGTTCTTTTCTGTCCATTGCAATGTAAGCTCAGTGAGGTCAGGATATTAGTCCCTCATGTTCAAAGACAAATGTCATCAGAAAATTCAGAACATGAGTATATAGTAAAGGTCCTATGAGGTTCTCAGGAGAGAAGAGAAAAGCCCTTCATCTGAGGAACATAGAATCAGAAAATATGTTGCATTTAAATATACATAACTAGGGACACCTGGGTGGCTCAGTCAGTTAAGCCATTGACTTTGGCTCAGATCACAGGCTCACAATTTGTGAGTTCAAGTTCCGTGTCACGCTCTGTGCTGACAGCTTGGAGCCTGGAGCCTATTTCAGATTCTCTCTCTTTCTCCCTCTCTTTCTCTCTCCTCCCTTCCCGGACTCATGCTGTCTCTCAAAACAATAAATGTTGAAAAAAATAACGTAAATATACATAAATATTATGTATACATAAATATACATAATATCCTAGGTATGCAATATTCTGCACCAGGCTTGTTCAGTCCACAGTGGGCATGGGGGTCTAGCCATGTTGGTACTCCAGATCTACAGCCTTCTATTTAAATTCATTTTCTGTAATCATTGCTTTATTGCAGGAATAGCAAATTCAGATTCTACAGAAGTTTTGCAGAGAGGGAGGCAGCTCAGTGGAAGGCGTGTCATAAGCAGATATTAAGCCTGCTTAATATCCAATTACATGGCCACAGAAAGCACTGTATATGACTCACGTGGGTTATAAGCTTTGGGATTAACTTGAGAGCCAGAAGATGGGAAAAGGAAGATCAAAATGTCAGTTGCATCATCTTAAGTCTGATGGGAGAAGGTGGTTTTAGATGGGTGGCCAAAGGGGCATGTTAATATCTACCTTCCAATTTTGACGGAGTCAGGTTACAGCTGCATGTCTCCACCCTGAGGCTGGACCCCAACACCTAACAGGTAAGGAGACAGCATGTATGCTTTTCAGGCTGATGGACTTGACCAAAGAGGGACAGGAGAGTAGGGGCTGGGCCTGACGTGCTCACTTTCTTCCCTCAAATGCAAATACTGGCTAAACTACTGCTCCTTTAATGCGGAGAAATTAGTAGGGCTGGAGACAGAGGGTAGGCATGTTATTTCCGTACAAGTTCTTCAAGGAAACATGAGGTCAGCAGGGAGTTTGGTTCCCTATGGGTAACCCACATTTTCTATTGGGTTTTCTATTTCTACTGTTTCTAACTTATTTCTCTCCCTCTCCCACTCTCTCCCCCTCTTCTGTAACATAAGAAACAACTAAGACAGCTCTTGACCTTGGCCTCTTTTCATTATTTTCTTCCAGTGACATGGGAAAAACATTTTCATTGGTAGTTTTTGGTATTTCTAGAAGACATGGATTCTTTCTTCTGATGCAACTTTCATTGTTTCTGTTGTATTCCTTTTGATCTGTTCTCTTATTCATTATCATTTCTCTTATGTCAACTCTTTGTCTTTAAAATATGTTGACTCACAAGGGCACCTAAGCGGCTCAGTCGGTTAAGTGTCCGACTCTTGGTTTCGGCTCAGGTCATGATCTCACGGCTTGTGAGTTTGAGCCCCACATCAGGCTCTGCTGCTGGCAGCCTGGAGCCTACTTGGGATTCTCTGCATCGCTCTCTCTTTGCCCCTTCCCCTGCTTGCTCTCTCTGTCTCTCTCTCAGAAGTAAATAAACATAAAAAATGTTTAAATATGACTTCCATAGATCATTTCATCCCTTCCCATAATTTCATTTTCCTCTCAAAATCTACATCTGCAGTCCAGACTTCCTGTCCTAAGCTTCAGATCCATACATCCAACTGTCGTCTTATCGAATGTATCAAAAGTAAGTTCATCTCTTCCCAGAATTTGTTCCTTCCCCTGATATATAGCCAATTGGACCTTTAACTGTCGGACTTAAAATTCAGGTCTGCTCTGTAGGGTTCATTGGGAAGAGGACATGAGACCATGCAAGTGTTTTCAGCTTACATGTCAAGAGAGAAAAGGACACTGAAGTCTAATTGCAGATTTTAAGCCTGCCCCAGACTGAAAAGTACAGCTACCTTGGAAATTCTTCACTTCACATTTGCTGTTTATCTTTGATTCTTGGTAGGTTCCTAACAGAGACTGAACAACAAGACAAAGTTATGAGTCCTTATGTATGTCTTAAATAATCTGTATTATTTCTCATACTCAATTTATAATTCAGATAGGTATAAAGTTCCAGATTGGCGGTGAGTTTCCCCCCAGAATTCTGAAGCTTTCACTCCATTATAGTCCAGCGTCCAACGTTGCATAGAAGTGGCTTGTGTCTGATTTCTTTTATTTATTTATTTATTTATTTATTTATTTATAATGTTTGTATTTATTTTTGAGAGACAAAGCATGAGTGGGGAAAGGGCAGAGAGGGAGAGGGAGACACAGAATTGGAAGCAGGCTCCAGGCTCTGAGCTGTCAGCACAGAGCCCGACGTGGGGCTCAAACCCACAAACCATGAGATCATGACCTGAGCTGAAGTTGGATGCTTAGCTGACTGAGCCTTCCAGGCACCCCTTGTGCTTTTGATATCTTATCCTTAGCATGTGACCTATTATTTTTTCCTCTCTGGATATTTTTAGAATTCTTCCTTTATCCTCAAGGTTCTGAAAACTCAAGATGATGTGCCTTATCTGGCTTATTATTATTCATCTTGCAGACTGTTTTTATGGGTCTCTTCAATCTGGACACTTATGTCTTTCAGTGCTGAAAAATGTTTTCCTATTATTTCCTTTGATGATTTCCTTTTCTTTATTTTCTCTATTGTTTGGAAGTCCAATTATTCAGATACTGTAATTTCTGAAAAAATACTCTTTTGTTCCTCTGCTATTTTCTACCTCTTGATCTTTTGGTCTGTTTCTGGAATATCTCCTCAACTTTATATTCTATTACTGAATTTTCGTTATCAGATATTTTAATTTCCAAAAGTTCTTTCTTTTAGGAATGATCATTTGCGGGGCACCTGGGTGGCTCAGTGTGTTAAACATCTGACTCTGGCTCAGGTCATGATCTTGAGATTCATGAGTTCGAGCCCCACATCGGGTTCTGTGCTTCAGATCCTCTGCCCTCCCCCTGCCCCCCACCTCTCTCTCCCCTTCCCATGCTCTCTTTCCCTCTCTCAAAAATAAATAAACGTTAAGAAAAGGAAATGATCATTTGTGTAATATGCTATCCTATTCTTTTTGTAATATGTGGTTTGTAGGGGCAGTATCTTCTAAATAAGATTCTATTTATACATTTTTCTTCTGCTCCTTGACTTGTCTCTGTATAATCTAGGTCCCTTATTTATAAATAATTGTTTTGCTCTCTTTCGATCAGAGGCCTTTCTCAAGTGTCTGGTTGTCATTTGCTGGGCATTTTTTATTGTGGGAAAGATGCACAACATAAAATATACTATTTTTAAACCTATTTTAACTAGATTTTAGCTATTGTAACTATTCCTTTCAGCATAAAATTCAGTCATACCGAACACATTCACAGCGTCATGCAAACATCCCCGCCATCCACCTCCAGACCTTTTCACTCATCCCAAACCAAAATTCTGTGCCTGTTAAACCGTGGCTCCCACTTCCCTCTTCACCCAGACTGTGGTGACCATTATTCTGTTTTCTTTCTCTGTGAATCGGGCTCTTCTAAGTACTTCCTGCAAGTGGACTTTGTGACTGGCTTCTTTCTCGTAAGCACAGTGTCTTCAGGGTCCCTGCATGTCACAGCAGGCGTCAACATTCCATCCCTTGTAAAGGCTGAAAAAGAATCCATTGTGTGTCTACACCATGTTTTGTTTATCCATTCATCCGTTGACGGGCACCTGGGTTTCTGCTACTGTGGGTAACGCGGCTGTGAACGTGGGTGTAGAAATCTCTGATTGAGTCCCTGCTCTCAGTTATTTCCTCTTAGTTTTTAAGATGAGACAGTAGAAAATTATTACTCTGTGTAGGTATGCGCGCGGCTTGCGCAGGAGCTCAGAGTGGATGAAAGGGTGTCAGACTAGCTGTTCATTAGAGGATCCCGAGAAGAGCATATTCATTTCCAGCCCGTGCTTTCTCCCACAGAGAACTTCCGGCAGAAAGATCTGACATTGCTGGCACGCAGGACGGCACCTGGTGCTGTGCCTGGAACTTACAGAGTGAATGGTATATGGGTGACATTCTTCCTCAACTTCCACACGTGATTTCCCCGACCTTTGATATTTCTTTAGGAAGTCAGAAATGGGGTGGGAAGGGGCGCCTGGGGGGCTCCATCAGTGGAGCGTCTGACTTTGGTTCAGGTCTTGATCTCATGGCTCGTAAGTTTGAGCCCCACGTTGGGCTCTGTGCTGCCAGCTTGGAGCCTGGAGCCTGCTTCAGATTCTGTGTCTCCCTCTCTCTTTCTGCCCCTCCCCCACTTGTGCGCTCACTCGCTCACTCTCTCTCTTTCTCTCTCTCTCTCTGTCTCTCTCAAAAATAAATAAGTAAACACTTAAAAAAATGTATAGGTAAGCATTTGTGACCAAGCTGCCTTGATTCTTGGAAATTCCTCAAATATATATATTTTAGTCAGCCCTTGGAGCAGACACTGTAGTTTCTGAGCACCAGCTACATGTATAACTGTGTCAGATAGTTCAGGAATAATAGTTCAGGAATCAGGGGTCTTGGGTGGCTCAGTCAGTTAACTGTCTGACTCCGGCTCAGGTCATGGTCTTGTGGTTCATGGGTTTGAGCCCTGCATCGGGCTCTGTGCTGACAGCTCGGAGCCTGGAGCCTGCTTCTGACTCTGTGTCTCCCTTTCTCTCTGACCCTCCCCTGCTCATGCTCAGTCTCTCTCTGTCTCTCAAAAATAAATAAACCTTAAAAAAATGTAAAGCCAGTTCAGGAATAAGGAATGACGGCTTCATCTCGGAATGTCACGGAGATGCCTGCAGGACATGGAGGTGGCACAGGAGACAGGGGAGGGGCCTTACTCAGGGCTGGCGTCCACCCCTACTGTCTTCTGTTTTCAGATGCTCTGCTCCGGCCAGTTCAGGGAGGTGACCACGTCAGTAGGTGCCATGAGACAAAGTACACTTTTGTATTTTTATTGAAATGCTCTTTTTATTTTTATTTCACGTAAGATTGGCTTCCGTTTGAGCTCTGCTTACAGACAGGGTCCTGGTATCATTATCTTGATGAGGACAGGATGGTGAGCAGAGTCTGAGCAGCTGGCGTTTGGTTCAGTCTCTTCCTGAGTCTCTGCGGAGCCGTCAGAGAAGAGGAATGAGCCCCCGGACTGCCACACATGGCCTCTGTGGGAGGCCGTGCAGATAGAGAATCGCACTAGCTCTGGCTTTTATTTAATTTATTTAAGTTTATTCATTAATTTTTGAGAGACAGAGAGCAAGGGAGGGGCAGAGAGAGAGGGCAAGAAAGAATCAAGCTGTCCGCAGACTCTGAGCTGTTAACACAGAACCCGACACGGGGCTCGATCTCATGAACCGTGAGATCACGACTTGCGCTGAAATCAAGAGTCGGACACTCAACCGCCTGAGCCGCCCGGTTGCCCCTGCATCGGCTTTTAAATGATCTTCTTTCTCATCTCACTCTGCTGCTGGTGGGGAATTTCTGTACAAACAAGACATGTCTGCTTAAATTTTGCTCCTTTTGTAGTTATTGTGATTCATTTACCTACTTTACAAACTCCTGGATAGGTTGTACACATGTGGCAGTTTTTCTCTCGACGTCCCATGCTTTGATCCGCTGACACCATCTGCCATCCTGAGAGGGTAGTGGCTGCCGATGTGTCTCAGGAATTCGCCGCTGCCCGGGAACCAGATTTGCATGCGCCTCTGGCGGTCCCTGCTAATCAGTGTAGGATGGTCACCCGGGTCTGCCATGCTGGAAAGCGGTGATTAAACTGACAGAGATCCTACAACCTTCCCCCGAAACACAGAATTGAAACAAACTATGCAGACAGGCAGGAAAACTTCCACCGTCCGTCGCCTCCGTCTACTGTAACTAACTAGAAATCTGACATGTCTTCAAGGAAATGTCGAATATTTCCCCATCACGTGCTTCTTCACAATTCTCTTTGCTGTTTGATGTCTGACGGAGACACAATGTACAGCGAATGCACAGCTCTTCGCCTCACACTTGGAGGCATCCTAACGAGTGTATCTACTCATGGAACGAACACCCCAGCAAGAGAGAACGTGTCCTTCACGCCGCCAGCGGGTCCTGTGTGCCTCATTCCCTTCCCCCTCCAGGCCTGTCAAGCCATCACGGCTCTGACTTCTGTCAGCGGAGATTCGTGTCGGAGAGCTCTGCATAAATGCAACCGTCCTCTGTAATCTAATCGTGCACCGCGAATTCCATAGTGTCTGGCTTCTCTTGCTCACCCGTGTAACTGTATATGTGAGCGGTTCGTACTCTCTGTTGCTAAGTGCTAGTCCATAATATCTATATCTATATCTATATATTTTTTATTGTGGAATGCTACTTAAAGGGAGAACTCTTTCTCTACCCTCAAAGTGCTTCTTTCTCCAAATGCGTGGGCTCTCCCTCCCCACCCTGCCGCCACATTAAGCACCCAGACTTGCTGCAGACCTTACTGGGCTCCATCCCACAAGACTGGCCCCCCTGCCCCATTCAGATACCAATCACAAGTCCTGCTTGTCCCCTGTATTTCTGACCAACCAGCTATAAAATCAGGGGGTCCCACAGCCCCCTGCCTGTGTCCGGGAATTTGCTAGAGTGGGTCACAGAAGTCAGGGAAGTGCTTGCTTATGTTTCCTGGTTTATGACTTTAAAATGTTATAAAGGATGCAGATAAACAGGGCGATAAAGAAGTCTAACATAGGGAGTGTTCTGGAGTTGGGGTGCGCCACCCTCTTGGCACGTGGATGTGCTCACCCACCCAGAAGCTCTCCGAACAACAGTTCAGAGATTTTTGTGAGAGCTTCATCAGGTAGGCACAATATATTATTATTATTACTATTATTATTATTATTATTTTAATATTCATTTTTGAGAGAGAGAGAGAATGAGAGAAAGAGAAAGAGAGATGGAGTGTGAGTGGGGGAGGGGCAGAGAGAGAGGGAGACACAGAATCCGAAGCAGGCTTCAGGCTCCAAGCTGTCAGCACAGAGCCCAACGTAGGGCTCGAATTCACGGACCATGAGACCATGACCTGAGCTGAAGTCATACGCTTAGTGGACTGAGCCCCCCAGGTGTCCGTAGGCACAGTATATTGTGAATTCAATCTCCAGCCCCTCTTCTCTCCCTGCCTGATGCTATTCAAAAGCTCACCAAGAGTCATCTCATTTCCTGGTGAGCCTGTCACCCAGAGAATTCCAAGGGATTTGGGAGCTCTATGTAGGGAATCAGGGCCTTAGCTCAAACGTAAGAACAAAAGCAGCTCTTAGTGTCCCTATCCGGAAATGACGAAGGCTTTAGGGGTTCCGTCTTAGGAGCCTGGGGTGCAGCAGGATTCTGGCTAGGAGAGTCGTGACACCGAGGCTTTTCTTTCTAGGAAGCACCTTTGTTCCTGCCAGCACTGCTCAGTTGGGTTCATGCTGGAAGAACTGAGCCCCAAGTAGATTTTTATATATTTTTTGCTTCTCTGTCTCCCATATTTGGTAACACACCAACACGCAGTCTCAGGTTACAAGGTTACGTGTAGCCAGGCTGCCTTGAGGTTTCTTTTTCTTTCCTTAGGGAGGAGACCTACCACAGGGACAGAGACCAAAGAGATATTTCTTATGGTGTCACGTTATGACTATGCCACAATACTTTTTCTAGATTCTTCTGTGGATAGATATTTGGGTTGTTTCATTTTATGAATGAGGCTGCTATAAACAGATTGATGCAAGGTTTGTTTTTGTTTTTGTTTTTGTTTTGCAGACTCATGTTTTCACTTTTCTTGGGTAAACACCTAGGAACTAAGAAGCTGAGTCATAGGGTAACATATGATCAAAGTTCCTGTGACATGTATTTCCAATTGTATCATTGTTGTTACCTTTGTAAATGGGATTTCCCCCCATTCCATTTTCCAAATATTTAGTTCTCATTTGTAAGAAAGAGAACAGTTTTTTAAAATGTTTATTTGGGTAATTAGAGTCTTTGTTGTTGTTTTTTTCACTGATTCTTTTAAATTGTCCTATTTAGGGGTGCCTGGGTGGCTCAGTTGGTTAAGTGTCCAACATCGGCTCAGGTCATGATCTCATGGTTCGTGGGTTCGAGCCCCACGTCGAGTTCTGTGCTGACAGCTCAGAGCCTGGAGCCTGCTTTGGATTCTGTGTCTCCCTCTCTCTCTGCCCCTCCCCTGCTCATGCTCTGTCTGTCTGTCTCTCTCTCAAAAATAAGAAAACATTAAAAATAAAAAACATAAAATAAATTGTCTTATTTTACCCAACCAATACAAAGCAACCTCATCACAAAAGATTCAAACATTAAAAATACAGAGGGAAAGTAAATGTGAATGCTCTTACCTTCATGCCAGCTCTTGCCTTCAGACTTTCCTCGAAGCATTGAAATATGTGAGTCTGAAGGTAATAAACTGCACATCTAGATATTATAGATTTGTGTAGTTATCACAGAAATTTGTTAGCAGAAGGGCATCTATTAAACATTTATTCAATGTCTTGTGTGAACAAAATCAGAATATTATTATAATTTTCTGACAGCTGGAGGTAAACTATCTTGAAGAGAGGGTACCTTTTGCAGTTTGCACAAAAGTCTTGTGGATCTTACATTGAATATATATGCTACACATACACAGATTTATTTTTATTTTTTACAAAATACATACACAGAGATTAGTTTTTTACAAGTGGAATTGGGGCACCTGGGTGGCTCAGTCGGGTGAGCGTCTGGCTCTTGATTTCAGCTTAGGTCATGATCTCATGGTTCATTGAGTTCGAGTCTCATGTTGGGCTCCATGTGGTCAGCACGGAGCCACCTTGGGTTTCTCTCTCTCACTCTGCCCCCTCTTCTCTCTCTCTCTGCCCCTTCCCCATGCACACACACTCTCTTTCTAAATAAATAATCAAATAAACAGAATTGGACTCATACAATATTTATAGCAAATGATTTCCTTTTTTCAGTTATCAATATATGTTAAATACCTTTGCTTTTCAATATTTAAAGAGATTTAGCTCACCTTTCTTAATTGCTACATATTTTCATATACTCTTTGCATTAAAGTTTAACTTGGGTGTTCAGATTGATTTCAGATTTTTATTATTTCAAAGATTCTTAAGCATGTATGTGTATATACATACGTATTTATTGATGGAAGATTCTTAGAAGAAGAATTCCTGAATTTAAAGGTATACATAATTATAATTATTTAGGTACTACCGTTTATGTCTCTGTAAGATTTATGAAAGTACACTTCCATCACCAACATATGAAAATACCTATTTCCATTTATTTTGTATAATGTAGGACATTACTTATTGCCTTTAATTTTTCTAGGACATTATTTATATCTTTAGCCTTTGGTCAAACAATGATACTGCATTATTTTTTTTTAACATTTATTCATTTTTGAGAGAAAGAGAGAAACAGACTATGAGCAAGGGAGGGGCAGAGAGAGGGAGACACAGAATCCGAAGCAGGCTCCAGGCTCTGAGCTGTCAGCACAGAGTCCAACGCAGAGCTTGAACTCATGAACTCTGAGATCACGACCTGAGCCAAAGATGGATACCTAACTGACTGAGCCACCCAGGCACCCCCGCATTACTGTTTTAATTTTCATTTCATGCACTCTCCTTAAATTCATTGACATTCATTTACATTTATCTTCATGAATGTCCCTTTCATATTTTCTGCTTGTTTTTATTCCGTTATTTTTTGTTGTTGTTATTTTTGTTTGTTTGCCTCTCTCTTATTGATTTGTGGGGGCTTTTTATATATTCTGGATTGTAATCTTAAGCCTACTCTTGCAAATATTTTCCCCAGTCTGTCGTGGGTATTTTGCTATGTGGAGAATTTTGAAAAATCTATATTTTTATAGTTAGTTACATTTTTTTGTTATGCTCAAGATTTTTTTTTTCATGTTGCTCAAGAAAGTCTTTCTGAATTCAAAGTTATCAGTGTGTTGTGTGTGGGGGTTGAGGTTGTAAACTCCATTAGATTGGGAACTTGGTTCATCTGACTCAGGGAGTCTGCAAAATGTAGCCCAGGGACCAAACATTTTTGTCAATAAAGTTTTATTGGAACACACCCATTTGAGTATCCATTTTCTGTGGCTGCTTGCACAATGACATCAGAGTTGAAATTACGGCACACAAAACCACAAATGTTTACGATCCAAACTTCCCAGGAAAGTTCTTTGATTCCTGATCTAACTCATTAGCATGTCCCCAAACATACAGACTCTAGCGTAATGCCTCACACATAGTGAGTGCCCAGTGTACAGAGATTTACATTGAATTGGAGAAGTTACTGGAATGCAGACAAGGAGGGGGCCTGTCTTTGTTCCTGCTTGTTAAGGAGGTGGGGCATTACCTTAAAGGTAACACAGCTTGTTCCATTCATTCACTCATGTACTCAAACCTGAATGGGCCTCCCTATAGTGTGTTTCTATAGCAAACTGGATGAAACATTCATCGCACTGTTTTCCCACTTGCTCACTGGTTTTACCCATTAGACTATGATCTACTTGAAGGTAGAGAGGATTTTCTTTGCCTTTGTCTCCGCAAAGCGTGGCATAATGCCCAGGACATTGGGATCCCTTGATAAATACTTTTTGAATGACTCAAACATTCATTTATCAAATGCTATTTTGAAACAATCAAGAAATCCGGAAATAATACTGATTTGAAGAGATGCTTGTTTTCTTAAGAATTACATGGAAGTGCTTTGTAATCTGAAAAGAATTACACAAAAGGAAAAACACTCTTCTTGCTTCAAAACTCTACTTGTGCGCATGTGTTAAGTACATAAGCTCCTTCAAGAATTGCTGACAAGAAAATGTGCGCAGGTAGATCTGAGTTCAAATCCCGCCTTGTCTTCATGAATTCCTACACTGATGAGCACCTTGTTTGCACAGCCCCAACTCAGGGACCACATTTTAAATCAAGCAATGAAAAGTAAAATCATTTATTGACAGTCCCATGGAAAAACGTTCATTCTTACCATTTGGATGACCCATGTTTTTTCGGTAGATTTACTGGAGATCTTTGTTCTTCTAGTTCTTACTCTCTTAGAAGAATTGAAGAGTTGCCATTGACATTAGACCACCTGACATGAAAGGAGGCTGGGTGGGCATTCAATCAACAGTGGGCTTTCACTGCTCCATGCTGTCTGTCCTGAAAACTTTGTTGCCCACTATCCAGTCCTCAGATCTTTTGGACCCAGTTGCTTAATCCTTCTGGAGTTTTGTTTCCCCAACATCCTCAACTCCTAGAGTCCAGAGAGGCTATAAATAAGTGGAAATCCTGCAGAAAGGAAACAAAAGGTCAGATGGCACAGTTGGGATAGTTAAGGCCATATCACCAAATCCCACATCCATTCTGTTTCAGCCCATTTCCCTGTTATGGAGTCTGGAGTTTTCTCCAATCTCTACTTGTCTGCGCTGTCCTCTCACTCAGCAAAATCACCCCCAAGAGCCGTTGTCCGCATAAGGTGGGGAGCTGGGATTTACCTACACATGACCATTCTCCATTTGAAGGTCAAGGAGTCTTTCAAATGGGACAAAGAGGCAGGGTCTTGGGAAGGGTGCCATGGACAGAGAGTCTTGTGTGTGTGCTGTGTTCACATTTTCCCAACATGCTTACCCTCTGTAAAAGAAGAACCTTCCTATAGCACAGTCCTCAATCTCCAAGAGGAGACCTACTGGGCAGGATGCATTTATAAGTCTGCTAGTCTAGATATTAGACCCACTGTAATTCTGGGAGAGATTCTGGATATGCTCTCCTCTGTCCAGAGAAACTGGGATGACCGATGGGGCAAGATCACAGGCTTACAGAGCTTTCACAGAAGGAGAAGCATGAGGTTGGCTAGTTTTTTGTTTTTTTTTTTATAGACTAATGCAGAGACCAAAGCTGACAGACTGTATATGAAAAGTGTCCAGGCCAGTCCCAGCCATTTTCACACTCAATAACACTGGTGCCTTCATCTATTTATTTCTCAATAGACTTACTGATTTTATCAATGCTAAGCAGATAGAAGCTGGCTCTGCTCAGAGGAAAATCCCATGGGTTACTTTATTTTTTCCTGACCCAGAAAGAAAGAATCTCTGGAACAGGGTGCACATGTAATTTCCCGGATCCGGGAGACCGAAAATCCACCAAAGAAGGTGACTTCTTTGGTCTTTCTCAAAATGCTCAAGCCCCATGGGCTCCCAGACTCCTCTGAGGTTTCTAAGTGAAGGGTGAGCTGCTCTGAGGCTGAGCCCAGCACCCCATGCGGCACATGAAAATTTGATGTGTGCTATAAGCCCGCCTTGCTTAATGCAGGCGGCCCCTTTGCCCACAAGAGCTAATACCCTTTTGGGAAATGTGATTTCAGCTGAAATGTCGAAGGGAAGGGTGGGGAGGGAATGTGGGACTCTGCCATATAACCCCCTATCTCCAACCACTTAATAACTTGGCTAAAAGCTGCAATCAATACGAAGCCATCAGCCGGGCTCCAGCCCCTCGCTGCCTTCCCAATCAATCAGCAAGATTTAGTAAGCTCCCAGTTGGAAGGTATGTCACTTAAAAAGTGTGGGTTCCTAGCCCAGTCCTACAGAGACTGATTAATTCCTCCTGGGCACTTTGATTAGCTTCCATTTGAAGAACAGTGGCCTGTTGATAGAGGCCCAGCTGTTAGGCCTTCCAAGTGCATACCTAGGAAAAGGGGGCATTTAGCACAGTGTCTGCTCAGCCCTGCACGTTCCCCACCGAGCACAACTCTGCCATCAATTAACAGCACCCTTTTGTGGCAGTGCTGTGGTCGACAAGAAAGAACCACTGGTGTCTCTAACAGGGGCCCAGCTTCTTATATTGGTGCTTTTTGCATTTGTTCTTACAACAGCTTCAGGTGGTAGTTCTAATGAGGCCTCATTTTGCACACAAGGACACTGAGGCAAGCCACCCTCTCCCTCCGCGGGAGTCAAGAGTGAACCCCAGGCACCCACATCTACTCACTTTGCACGGAAACCTAGCAGCATCGGCAGGAATCAGAAAGAAGCCTGCACACAATGGAGTCAGAATTCGCGACCCCAAACCTCCTCACCTCCAGTGACAGAGCCCAGCCGGAGCCCCAGATGCCCACCCTTCTCTCTTTCAACACTCTTTGGCCCCAGTGCTGCTAAGTGCCTTGCATCCTTCACCACAAAAGTTTTTCTCTTTATCTCTGTTCATTTCTGCTTACATACAAAGCCTCAGATTCCCAGATCACCTTGCCTCTGGCTCATTAAACTCTGAAAAGCGCTCCACATCTCTACTGTATCCCCTGCCCCTCCTCCAACTCCGAGAAACTATCTACTGTGACTTCCGGGATTCCTGGTCAGCCATCAGCAAAATCCTCTATGTCCTGGGCATCTTCCGCATGGAGTTCCCTGTCCCTTCTTGCTCTAATGGGAACCTGGCTCTCACTGAGAACAGTTTCCTCTGAAGCTCTCTTACGGGATGACTTGTCTTCTCTCCCCCTCTGCCCCTGCAGGCTCTGGGGCTCCTGCTTCCAGACCAGCCTTCCCCCTGCCTTCACGGAAACCTCATTATTACCCTCCCACGTCTTGGGAGGCCCTCCCTCCCTGCTCTGCATTTCCACACCCTGCTTTGGCTCTTCATTCTCATGGTCGCCTTTCCCTGATGCTACTGCCTCCTGCGTCATCCAGCTTAAATTCCACAGTTGGACATTAATTTTACTCCCTCACATGTACCCCTTCCCCCTTGTCATGTCACTTGGTTTTACCGTCGCTGCTCCTTTCCTGCCGCCACAATGTGAGAGAAGCCCCAAATCACAACTAAACAGAATCTTCTATTCTTTATTATTATTATTTTTTTTTACAAATTTAATGTTTACTTATTTATTTTGAGTGTGCGAGCAGGAGAGGGGTAGAGAGGGAGAGAAAATCCCAAGCACGCTCCATGCTGTCAGCACAGAGCCCAACACGGGGCTCAGTCCCACAGACCGTGAGATCATGACCTGAGCCAAATCAAGAGCTGGATGCTCAACCCACTGAGCCACCCGGTGCCCTGGAATCTTTTATTTTTATTCGTAGCTATAGACTTAGTGTTGCCAGCGGTGATACCATATTTTCTCTGCCAGATTTCTATTTTACATCTTCCTCTCTTGCCTTGAAATTCCAGGAACTTCCTCGCTCACCTGTGCTCTCAGAGACGACCTTGCTTCCTGTCTCACTGGGAAAGTGAAACGATCTCAAGAAGTCCTCCCTGGGCTCCCGCCACCAAATCATCCTTCTCCGTGCACTCTGCCTTCTTGCTGCTTCTTATCCATGAACCATGAATTTGACCCCTTCCCCCTGCTACCCTGTGCCATCACACTAGTGGTTCTGCCCCACCCCTTCTCCAGCATCTGCTCCCCCTTGTACTGGATCATTTCCATTCATATCATAAGCTCACCTCCTTAAAGAGGTTGCCCTATCTGAAAGAGAAAACCTTCTGTTGGCCCCATTCCCAACCCTACCCCCCACCAGTTATCACTTACTTTCTCTGCTCCTTTTTGGATTTAGCAGTAACCTTGATCAAAGAAAGCATTTTTGATGGAATGATTGGGGCAAAGGCCTAATTAGAACGGGTTCAGAGGAGGAGAGGGGAGAAATCTGAGACAATGATTTTAAAAACTAGACTGCTCTTTTAAGGAGGTATCTGCAAAGAGGAGGAGCCAACCTCTCTTACACCAGCAGTATAGTTACTTTTAAACTTTAAGAGTTCAAGGTGAAGGAAGGGAGCCTGAGAAAATAGGTTTACACTGTGTGATGCTCACACGAAGCCAGGCTTGCCTACAAGACTGGGAGGCAGATGATTGTAGAGAGATACCGAAGTCTGCTCCTTCCGTCAAAGAGGTCTGGCTGGGTCGGGGAAACAGGTGAACACAGGACAGATTGTCACGAAGGGAAGGGGATTGCATGCTACCAGCCAGACGGGTTTTTTGCTCTGTCTCTGCCTTAGGACCTCAACTTGCAGACACTCTCAACTTTGCATTGTCAGGCCCCCACCCTGGAGTCCCTTTTTTAGCCTCACCTGAGCTGGACAACATCTCAGACAGACCGTGTGTGGGACTCAGCTAGGGGCAGACCTGAGCCTGTGTGGTGAAGCCTCCTCCTTCATCCAGCCCGCAGGGCTCTGAGTCTTGCCTTCGTCTGGTGCTGTTGCTTGTCCTTGCCTCCTGGTCCCATCCCATGGGAGACCAGCCAACCAACTCTGCCTGCCCTCCCAGGCTGTCTCTGGGGTTCACGCAGGAGTTTTCACCCAAGGAATGGAAGCAGATGTCTATGTCCAGAGGTCTCCACCCTGCCCCTCCTGCCGCACAGACAGATGGCACTCATGCATCCATGCCCCGTCTACATCTTGGCTTTGACTCCCCAGAAAGCAAATCGGAATACAAGTAAACAATGAGAATCCCAAGCGATTCCAAGGGAACTTGGGTGCTGCTCTGATTAGTTCTGAAATAAATTGCTTGCAAATATTAATGCTCTAACCATCATTAGCAACGTTTAACTAGCATCCTACCTCACAAGGGGTCAGGGCACTCCCTGTGATTGGAAACTGTAATTAACATATTCAAGCTAAGCACAAGCAGGGGCCAGACAGATCCCTGGAGGGAGAGGGCTGGGTGGAGACTGTAACGTTGTCCATCAGCAAGTGGTCGAAAACCACTGCCCTCTGATCCACTGCTATTGTCACCTGCCAGACACGGTCCATCTTCTGAGTTCTGAAAAGAAGCTAGAAATTCACACTTTAGGGGAAACTTCTTTAATTTTTTTTTAATGTTTATTTATACTTGAGAGTCAGAGACAGAGTGTGAGCAGGGGAAGGGCAGGGAGAGAGGGAGACACAGAATCTGAAGCAGGTTCCAGGCTCCGAGCCATCAGCACAGCGCCCGACTCGGGGCTCAAACTCACGAACTGTGAGATCATGACCTGAGCTGAAGCTGGACGCTCAACCAACTGAGCCACCCAGGCGTGCCTAAACTTCTTGATTTTTAAATACTGAACCATAATGCAAGACCTTCAAAAGAACTTTCCTTGATAAAATATGACTGCAAGCTGACATTTGGTCCCTGGGCAGACATCTTCCCAACTGGCTCTCCACCTCTGAGTCTGTGGCTTCCTCCCTGTGTCTCCAGCTCCGTGTGTCTATCTCACCCTCTGCTTCTCATGCCCTGAAAAAACAGGCTTCACTCTCGCTAGCAGAGGGGACTGGGAGGGGGCCAGACAGGAAAGAGAGCAAAATTGCTGCTTTTCGCAATTAGCAGTCTCATGGGTCACTCGCCTAATGAGGAACATGCCAGGAGAGTCACAATGACATTTACAGAACACTGAGACACAAACTCGTGAAAAGCTGGCTCCGCTAATCCTGTGAGTTTGGGGATTTCTTGTAATTGGGGTGCAGGCTGCTAGTGGCAGCTGTGGCAGCCCAACTGCCTCTACAGGGGCTGGGACACCAGCTAGCTTGACCTTGGGCTTGACACTGCAAAAGGGCCAGTTGGCCTTTGGGTCAGGGAGATGGAAGAAGGAGATGAGCATGGTAAATGCCGAGAGAGGCAGGGAGTTCACCTGCCAGCCTCAGCCAAGGTCTGCCAACTCACTTCAACTAGAGTCACAGGGACAGAGAATGGGGTGAGGGGAGTTTGGGACAGTCACCTAGTTTACTTCCCCTCCTCCACACCTCTGCCACTCTTCTGCCACTGCCACATCAGCTGGGACTCAAGACTCCACATGCACTTGAGGGGCACCCTTGGTGGCTCAGTTGGTTAAGTGTCTGACTCTTGGTTTCAGCTCAGATCATGATCTGGAGGTTCATGTGTTCGAGCCCCATGTCCAGCTCTGTGCTGACAGCATGAACCCTGCTTAGGATTCTGTCTCCCTCTCTCTCTTCCCCTCTCCTGCTTGCTTTCTATCTCTCTTTCTCTCCTAAATAAATAAATAAATAAATAAATAAATAAATAAATAGACATTAAAAAAAAGACTCTACATGCACTTGAGAGTTGGCGTTAACTTGTGGAAGGAGAATGTTTGAAGGCTTGTATTTGGTTAGGAGGCAGGGGTGCACCCAGTCTTCAAAGGGTTCTTCTTTTGTAAGGAAAGAGAACAGTAAGGCGTTGATGAGTTTGAGAACTCATTCAGATTCAGAGAAACTGAATCTCTGGTCCTCACACTGAGCCTCCATGAGGTCAGGGAATAGTCTCTGAAATCACTAGTTTCAACACAGTGGCTGGCACATAGTAGGGGTTCAAAACTGTTGTTGAATAGACAGAAGAAAGAATGGAAGAAGGGAGGAAAGAAGACAGGGAAAGAGAGAGGGAAGGGAGGGGAGGGGAAAGAGAGGTGTCTCTGAGAGCCGACCCTGTATGTGAAGCATTGTGGTATGTCTGTTTTTTCATTTTCGGGGAAAGTGTGCAGAATACGGGTCAGGCCTTTTCTCTTCTCTTCTCTTCTCTTCTCTTCTCTTCTCTTCTCTTCTCTTCTCTTCTCTTCTCTTCTCTTCTCCTCTCCTCTCCTCTCCTCTCCTCTCCTCTCCTCTCCTCTCCTCTCCTGTCTTCTCTTCTCTTCTCTTCCCTTCCCTTCCCTTCCCTTCCCTTCTCTTCCCTTCCCTTCCCTTCCCTTCTCCTGCTGGACAATTAGGCAATTTTCTTTCTGTTAAAATATAAAGCTTTCCCTCCTATCTGGAGAGAAATCATTTTAGTAATGTGGCAGTTTCAATTTGCAACTGGAGAGGTAATTTATGAACAGAAACATGAAACCGTTCTGGAAGAATGACCATATAATTTAAGGCCCAGAATGATCATATTAAGGGTGTAGTTAATATTCTGCCAGCTTTGAAACAGGGAGAAGGAGGCAGACCCACCAGTGTGCAGTGATGCTGAACCACCGACCAGTGGGTGATGTGACATTATTTCTCTGGATTGCAGTGGTCATTTGTTCCCCACAGTGGCTGCAATGTCCCAAAGGCGCCATTTCTGGAGCTGAATGAACAGAAGGCATGCATTTCCCAGGCTACTGAACTCAAAGCCCAGTGAACAGCAGATTCCCTGCACTGCATCTCACTGATGGGTACATCTCCGGAAGCACTGATTGCAAGATCTCTTAGCAAATCTGATGTATCCTCTCCACCTGGAAAAGGGGCACCATCACCATTTTGTCCTGGGAAGGAGAATGCCAAGTTATTTTCTTCTCATGCAATTCCCTCAGTGATCTGCTCCTTTTGTTCATCCAGTGAGCATTTCAGGGGTATCTTCCATGGGCCCCCAACACAGTCCTCTGGGCAAACCATAATGAACACAACACCTGCTGTCGATGGAAGCCATTACTCCCTCTTCTCTTAGGAGGAGAACTTTCATCTTTCTTTGCTACTCCATTGCTGTTTCTTCTTCAGAGAGAAGGAGTGACTTATCCAAATGCTAAAACTGAAGAAAGGAATCTTGCCCACGTAGTTCAGCACACTTCCCTTCTTGCTTGGATTCTGATTTGTGTAGTAAATGCCTTGCTCTGCCTCTGTCTCTGGTGTGTGCGGGGGTGAGTGGGAAAGAGGGAGATCTAGAGTTAAACCACAAGGTAGTTTCCATGGGTGAAGGACAATTGTTATGGAGTGATGACTAAATTTAGTTCCCCAGTGCAACGTGCTAATAATAGAGTTAATGTTGTGGTTCTCATCTAATTTTTGTCTCAGTTGGTTCAGACTGAAGGAGAGAAGGGCATGATCATTGGCCCCCATATGCTCTGTTATCTGTCTTCAAGGAGCTCACAGTCAACTTGGGAAGCAGATGAGTAAACCCAATGATACAGTGATAAGAGTGATAACTATAAAGGACTGTGGGAGGCCAAATGAGCCACCTCCAACCACGGAAGGCTTGGGGAATGAGTAAGATTGGCCAGATGAAGTGGAGCATAAACCGTCAGCATGGCTTGAATGTGTGGTGGGAGGTGGGGAACAGGAACAGACAAGCAGAGACCAGGGAATAAATGACTGTATGGCTCTTTGTGGAGGAGTTTGGATTTTATATTGAGAACAATGGGGGTCAGGTCAGGGGTTTGAGGAAAGGAGTGAAGGAGTGAACTGATCAGACTTAGAAATATTGTTCTGGCCTATAATATGAAGAGGTTGGAAGGAGGCAGGTAAAATCCAGAGGACTTGGTGAGTGATTAACTAGTCAGGGGAAGCCTGATAAAGGAAACTTTGATGACCTCCAGGCTTCTAGCTTGGGTCCTGGGTAGATGGTGCACCTTTCACTGAGATAAGAACCAGGAAGGAAACAAGCTTTGAGAGGAAGATGATGTGTTCCCCTTGGCACTATTGAATGCAGGTGTCAGTGGATACCCAAGTGAGGATGCTTGCCTGGTCATTAAGCTAAGAGATTGTGTATCTCAAGGACAGCTCTGGGATGGAAGTAATGGAGGTTTGGAGATATCAACTTGCACCTGTACGGTGAGGTCTCCCAGATTAGGGGGAGAACAGCATGAAGGACACAACTCTGGGGAGAACACAACGTTGAAGATTCAGGAAGAGAAAGGGGGTGCAACAGAGTTGGAGAAAGTACGGCCAAGGGAGTAGAAGGAGGATCAGGAGAAGCTGTTTGAACTAGTCAATGTGGACAACAGGAGAGCATGCAGCCTAAGGGAACTTGGAAGTGTTCTTGGTAAATATTGAGGCATTATCTGTATTTTGCATTTCTTTAATGCAACCGGGCATGGGTCTACTTATTGAATGTCTCCAACCTACGAATCGATGGCGTCCCTTCCTCCGTGTTCAGTCTTTACCTTAGGCCACATCCTCACATAGAGGAGGTTGGTTCTGAGTAGACAGGGACGCTCAGGACTTGCAAGTAAAAATTTCAAGGAATGTCTGTTTGCCTTCGTTAGCTGCAAAATAAACGGATCTCCATGACCCTGCAGTTCATGGACTGCTGGGCTGGCGTTTACACCCTCCCTGTCCCTCTAAAGGCACTCTAGCAAACTCAGTGCACACTGGAGACACCTGCAGAGCTTTCAAGAGCAGCAGAAGCCCTGCACCCTGCCCCAGTCCATCTAAATTAGAATCTCCAATGGTGGAACTCCACAGGCACTGACATCTTTTAAAAGCTCCCTAGGTGTTTCTAATGGACAATCAGAACTATGAACTACTGATCTAGGTACACTCTAGCCCTGTGAGCCATTAACCTTCACCAAGTTAAATAACCAATCCTCCAGAAATCGGAAATGCCTGCAAATCTGTAGATTTTGTCAATAGTGTTACAGAAAGTGATTTTAAATTCCAGAATCTTCCAACTGTAGGATAAGCTGATGTATCCTTTGCCAGAATGAAGCAGGGAGGACTGGGGGCAATGATGTCTGGGCTTGTCTGCTGGGGTCCCCTTAGTCCCTGGCTGGTTGGGAGCACATCTCCCCTAAAGAGGGCAGTCTTCCTACCTATAGAGTTAGGGTGGAGATTGCAGTAAGTGGTCGGCTGTGAGTCCCCAGAGAATTGGGTTCTGCCACATGCAAGCCTCTACGAAGATGGCTCTCACTTACCTAGACATCATCTGGAGGGAGGCTGGAGGTGATGTGCTGGCGATTGGGAATCTGCTTCAATCCTGGCGGGTCACGATCTAACCAAATCCTAAGCCCCAGTGACTCAAAGAATTGTTGACCTCTGTCCATGGGCTGGGCCCCCTCCTGTGCCCTACACTCCCTCCACGTCAAAGATCGGACATTTGTCTTCCTTTTTTCTGCTCAAACATGACATTCCCCACTTTGTTGTCCTGTGGGCACCTGTCTAGGTAAGCACGGGAGCCCACAGACAGGGTTTGCAAGCCTTCAGAGAACAAGAGGGCAAGCATGCCTTTTTCCCTAAGCTATGCTAGCTTTTTCACTCACAGGAGTTGCCAATTTTCTACTTCTGCAACAACCAAATGAGCTTTGTCCTATGCCCAAGACAAGTTGTAATTCATCAAATCCACTTACACTCTTTTCCCTTGCTTTTTACCCAGACAAAGAACGCAGCAGAGAGGTTATTAAATCCTTTTCTAGGGGTGAAATACATAGAAAGGCTGTATGATTCAGCAATGCACTCCAAGAATTTAAGTAAATTTGCTATGCTTGATCTCACTGTTATGAAGCCAAATTTGCTGCTCTTTACAAGATAATACGTAAAAAATATATTCAGCACACACAGCTTCTAATACTCCCTGCTGTTCTCAACAATGAGAGCTAAGCTTCCTGCTTCAGCTCATATTTTTCTGAATAAGAGGAAATGTAAGGACAATTTTCTGTCCCTTCCTCCTGTGCCTGGAATTTCAACCACATCCCCAGAAGGTTTTTCAGAGTTTCTTTCCCATTTTTCAGTGTTTCTACTGGGCCATCATATTTATCCACATTTCATGGTACAGGAAAGCCCACTTTTAGACACAGTGCAGATGTGGAAACTATGTTTTAGGAGTGACTTGCTTCTAGGTGAAATTAAACATGTGTCTGACAATTTTGGTATATTTGGACATCAAAGGAATAATCACGCTAACATTTGTTCATTGAGCGTGTAATGTGTGCCACACTCTGATGGGCACTTCGCTACATCAGTTCATGTGATTCTCATGATAACCTTACAAGATAAACATTATGATCTCAGTTGACAGATGATAAGTCAGCGTTAAGAGAGGTTAAGTTTTTGGGGCACCTGGGCAGCTCAGTCAGTTAAGCATGACTCTTTTTTTTTTTATAGTTTATTGTCAAGTTGGTTTCCATATAACACCCAGTGCTCTTCCTCACAAGTGCCGCCTCCATGACCACCATCCTCCTTCCCCTTCCTCCTCCCCCTTCAGCCCTCAGTTTGTTTTCAGTATTCAAGTCTCTTGTGATTTGCCTCCCTCCCTCTCCCTAACTCTTTCCCCCCTCTTCCCCTCCCCATGGTCCTCTGTTAGGTTTCTCCTGTTATACCTATGAGTGAAAACATGGTATCTGTCCTTCTCTGCCTGACTTATTTCACTTAGCATGACACCCTCGAGGTCCATCCACTTTGCTACAAATGGCCAGATTTCATTCTTTCTCATTGCCATATAGTACTCCACTGTGTGTGTGTGTTTGTGTGTACATATATACATATACATATACATATACATATACATATACATATACATATATATGTATATGTCACATCTTCTTGATCCACTCATCAGGTGATGGACATTTAGGCTCTTTCCATGATTCGGCTATTGTTGAAAGTGCTGCTGTGAACATTGGGGTACCTGTGCCCCTATGCATTAGCACTCCTGTATCCCTTAGGTAAATTCCTAGCAGTACTATTGCTGGGTCATAGGGGAGTCTACTGGTAATTTTTTGAGGAACCTCCACACTGTTTTCCAGAGAAGCTGTACCAGTTTGCATTCCCACCAACAGTGTAGGAGGGTGCCTGTTTCTCCATATCCTCACCAGCATCTATAGTCCCTTGATCTGTTCATTTTAGCCACTCTGACCTGCATGAGGTGGTATCTCAGTGTGGTTTTGATTTGTATTTCCCTGATGATGAGTGATGCCAAAGCATCTGACTCTTGATTTCAGCTCAGGTCATGATCTTATGGTTTGTAAGTTCAAGCCCCACATTAGGCTCTGTGCTGAGAGTGTGGAGCCTGCTTGGGATTCTTTCTCTCTCTCTCTCTCTGCCCATCCCCTGCTCTCTCTCCCTCTCTCTTTCTCAAAAAAATGAAACAAAACATTTTTTCAAATTTTTATTTATTTATTTTTTAAAATAGTTTATTGTCAAATTGGTTTCCATATAACACCCAGTGCCCTTCCCACAAGTGCCCTCCTCCATGACCACCACCTCTTTTTTTTTTTAAGAGATTAAGTGTCATGCTCAAGATCAGCATTAAAATCTAATCAATCTATCCATTTATTAGCTTATTTGATTGAAAAGTTCATATGGAAAAATAAACGAGGCTACCCAAGACAGCTCTGATAAGGAGAAGCATGATCAAGTTTTGAAATATATTTGAAAGCCTCAATGGTTAAAGCAGTATGTTATGGTCTTTAAATAGACGGAAAAACCAAACCACAGAGGCAGAAATCCAGGCACCAGTAAGCATGTTGTGGCAGGAACATTAACACTTGGTTAGACCCAAAGGATAGCTTGGAGAATTTTCCCCCTTCCCCCCACCCCTCTCAAGGCCTGGGGTTCTGCCTTCCTACAGCAGGGCCCACAGTGAGGGCTGAGGAATACTGTCAGTCAACTTGGACTTGAATTACTCCAACTCTCTTATTTTAGAGACAAGAAAACAGAGATCCAGAGATGGGAAGGGACTTGCTCATTTTTCATTTGTGATGTGGTAGGATGACATTTCCAAGTATCATCTGATGTTGATACACCCTCCCATCCCCAAAAAGATAGTAGGGACTTTTGCCACTCCAGGGCCAGCCCGCCACCAGCAGTGGAGGCACCAAACCCTGTTATCAAGGGTTTCAAGATTCACCCCAGCCTGTTCAGATAGAACTACTTCTACACTTCTATGATCCAAATCAGCAGTTCTCATTGAGGGACAGTTTTGCATTGGGCAATATCAGATGACAGTTTGGGTTGTGACAATAGGAGGTGGGCATTGTACCAACTTTGTGCATCTGGTGTCTAGTGGCTAGAGTCCAGGGATGTCACTCACCCCACAGTGCACAGGGCAGCCTCCTAACAAAGAATTATCTGGCCCAAGATGTCAGTAGTGGCAAAGCTGAGACACCCTGTACTATAAAGAGAGCTGGAGAATTTAGGATAGAAGAGATAAATGGAGGAAAGCAGATGAGAAAATGACACACTGCAGAGCAGGGACAGCAGAGAGAGCTGAAGTTGGGGGGACCACTTTAGGAGAAAGAATGTATTCTCCTACAAAGAAATGTACTTGTCTTTATCACACTATATTTCTGATAGCAGAAGACTTCTGCCTTTACCAATGACTGATGGAAAACAAATCTTCCAATTACAAAGTTATTTGTCTCATGGGATGGGAAGAACATTCCACAGACAGGCTTCTGGCTCCAAATGTTCCCAGGTGTTACTTCGCCCCACTGTGCCTATATTCCATCTGCTGTGAGAGGCAGGACATGTTCATATGGTAGTAAAACTCTGGCCTTGCACCTATGTTGTACAAAGACAAGACCTGGGTGATTGGCACAGTGGACCAGAGGGTCTTCCTGGAAGCCATTCCTGGGTCAGGATGATTGGCAATGACTTTGCTATATTTGGAAGTGACTGTGAACCTCATAATTATATCCCACCAAACCCAAACTGTATTCCCAACTCAATTTACCCCAAGCTAGACACACAATGCCATCTGGTCTGAGAAGAGATGTGGTGGAGGGGAAGTTGGGGTAGAAAGAAACAGTGGCCTTAACCAGTTGAGATGAAAATATTTGACTTCTGCAAATTTAACAGTCACAAGTGACCGCTGTGTGCAAATGTTGCTAGGTCCCTCCCAGGAACTCAGAGAGGGCCTGTGTAGGTGAGAGGCATTGAAGCTTACTTAGGCTTTGTTTGGATCACCACAAACACACCTTGGCAGGTAGTCTTTGCCTACCTCCCCACTCCCTGCCACTCTGGTCTGGTGTGGTGTGAGAGAACAAGAGACAGCACATTTGTGAACAACAGAAGTCACACAGATTGTGCAGGTTACTGCTTGGCTTGGCCACTAAAGTTCTGGTGGAGTGGAGCATGTAGTCACACCCTAGGACCTAGACCCCTTCTCCAGTTTGCACATTTCTCACATTTCTATTGGTTGTGGTGATCTGAAGGGTAATAGAGAGTAGAGTCTGTTAGGATTGCTAGGTAGGGGAGGGGGGTCCCAGAGCCATGAAACATGGGCATTCAAGATGGATGCAGCCAGAGTGATACAGAAAAGATGGAAAGTACCCCCAAATCTCTTGGAGTTGGAGTGGGCATTGGGATATAATAAGAAATATAAGATTTAGTTTTTGCCCCAGTTTCCTGGCATAGAGCTCCTAAATCCTTGGAATTTCCTGAGTGATGGTGGGAAGGAGCATCTTTTGTTCTTTGTAATAAGTCCCTTTCAACCACACCTGAGTTTATGCTGACGAAGTGGCTTTTGGAGGATGGGGCTGGTTGCCAGAGGAACCAACCATGTGATTAGGGAGTGGGTGGGAACTCTTAGCTCCAGGGAATGTGGAGGGGCTAGGATTGAGCTAATCACCACTGGCCAAGGATCTAATCAATCTCATGCCTACCTAATGGAACTGCCATCACCAAAGAGTTCCATGAGCTTCTGGGTTGCTGGTGACATGGCAGTGCATCCTGCATGGAGACTGGATGGAGGTCACATGCATGCCATCCCCCATACCTTGCCAGTCCATCTCTTCCATTGGCTCTTCCTGAGTTGTATCCTTCATGATAAGCTGCTACTGGGAAATGAAACACTTTCCTGAGTTCTGTGAGGGGCTCATGGAAACTCCTGATTTGCAGCCAGTCTCTACAAAGTATGAAAGGCCCGGACTTGTCATTGGCATTGAGGTGGGAACAGTCCTGAGGAGCTAAACCCTTAACCAGTGGGGTCTGTGCTGACTCTGGGTAGTTAGTGCCAGGAGTGTTGTGAATCAAGAAAGCAAACAAAATTTTCCATTTAGGGGTCGCACCGGGGTCTAGCCTGGTGACACCCATGGAAACCAATCTTCCCTAGAAGACATGGCAGACTTCCAGTGGCCAGAGCCCAGCTCCCTGGCCAGTGCTTAGAGTACGGAAAGAATACACAAGCAGGTACTAGCAAGGAGCCAGCTCGGAAGAGCCTAAATCAGACCCCTCCTCATCCCCACCAGTGCGAGGCTAATGCAAAGATTCACCTGCTGCTGCCTCAAGTGAGGCTGGTGCAGCCATGCAAGACCCAGAGAGTTGAGAGTTGGTTGGGAGGAATGCAAAGCAGTTACAGAAAGGAACGGCTTTGCTATAATTTCTAACTCAGACTGGCACAGAGTTAATGACCCTAGATTTTATTTTTAAAATATCACATTGGCATATGAAAACTCTGATTGGACGATATTATTTTTATCTGCTCCAGGGCAGATTGGGGTTCCAAAGTGAGAAATTAACGTCAGCCCTAGAAATTAAGAAAGCTTCTTTTTCTTTCTCTTTTATCCTTCCTTCCTTCCTTCCTTCCT
>NC_043716.1:4643634-4770433 GCF_006229205.1 Suricata suricatta
TCCTTCCTTCCTTCCTTCCTTCCTTCCTTCCTTCCTTCCTTCCTTCCCTCTGCATCCTAAAGCCTGGTATTCTTTTTTTTTAATTTAATGTTTTATTTTATTTTTGAGACAGAAAAAGACAGAGCATGAGTGGAGAGAGGAAGAGAGAGAGAGAGAGACAGAATCCAAAGCAGGCTCCAGGCTCTGAGCTGTCAGCACAGAGCCCGATGTGGGGCTCGAACCCACAAATGTGAGATCATGACCTGAGCCGAAGTCAGAGTCTTAGCCGACTGAACCACCCAGGTGCCCTGAGCCTGGGATTCTGAAGTATTGATTTTAGCATCCAGGCTGCCATTGTGCCACAGATATGTCTTATGCCTGCAGCCTGGTCTCTCCCTGGCCCTGAGCTGAGTTCTTCCTGGAGATTGAGGGGTGACACTGGAGTTCCAGATCTAACCAGAGGAGTGCAATCAGGGCAGGCGGCCCCAGAGAACCGAACTCTGTGGCCTGGTACCAGGACTGGAGTGCACATGTTGGTGTGACAACCTCACCAGATGCTAAGTTCTGCCTATCGTCTTCTCCCCATCCCCACCAAGCCTTGCCTTGAAGCAGAGGTGAAGATGAGCAGGGTTTGAAGCCTCTCATCTTTGGAGAGAGGCCTAGAGTCTTGCTTGACCGCTGGGAAGGGAGCTATTTTGGGGGGGCCATCGTAGACTATTCAAGTCAAGGCCACCACTTTTTAGCAGGAAGTGAGCCTTTTGCACAATGATTTGTGGTTCACCATTTAATAGAAAACAGCATTCTCTGCTCGGCTCTCATGGGAGTGTTGCTAAAACATTTTGTCCACTTGCACCTCATGAAAAGTGTAGGTGAGTTGCACAATGAACCCTAAATGCCAAGAGATGTAGGTCCTACCTCTGGGAAAGCCAGATTTTCTTTAGCAGTGCCTGGAAAAAGTATTTGGCTCTGAGAAGAAGCATGGAGTGCTTCTTGGGAGGGGAGGAGTCCTGAAGGCTGAATGGAGATCCCTCCATGGGCCCAGACAGGAAAGACTTTGTGAAATTAGGAAACAGGGAAGATAATGTGAACATATTATGTTCTATTTGGGAGCCTCTGCAAGTCCTGCCTCACAGCCAGAGCCTCTGGTCCAGAAACAGAGCCTTGATTCTACTCACTGCCTGGAGACCACAGCCCAGGAGAAGGTGGGAGGGAAGACTTTATTTCACTGAATGGTTATGCTTTCTAATTTCCTGTCACCCTGGGGCCTTTGAGGAGCCTTGCAAGCAGTCAGAGGGAGTCCTATGGAGTCTGGAAGCAGTGCCTTCTATACCGATAAAGCATAACTGAGGCAGGCTGCGTGCTCCCTCTGCAGGGTGGAGTAGGGGATGCCCTGAGGTTTGGCTACTGAAAGGGGTGGAGAACACAAATGAGTCTTCAGACAGTGGAGTGGAAAAGAACTGCATGGGCGTGCCTCAAGCCTGCCAAGGGTTTGTGTGTAGAAGACGGGCAGGCAGCAACTGGGAAGGTGGATCTGTATCATGTGGGGGCTCAGGCCAGGGAATGGGGAGACCTCGGGTTGACTCCTAGCTCTGCCCTCTCCTGCTCTGTGGGCTGAAACCAACGACTGTACCTCTTGTGCCTAAGTTCTCTTACCTGTATATGTCATCCATTTAACCAATATTTATTGAGCCCCTTCTTTGTGCCAGACCCTGCCAAGTGTTAGAAAAAAAAGGCACTAATCTTGGCTTCAAGTTGTGCGCCCCATGGTGGGTCAGATGAGATAGCCTTAGGACCTTTCTAGTCCCATCTTATGTGTTCTATTCTGAGATTAAAAACCTCCTAAGAAATTCCTAGAGGATCTTTTCTACATCAGTCTCCTCTCCAACTCTTAGCAAAAGTTGTCCTTACCCCTCTTCCCTCCCTCTTTGTCCTTCTGAAGCCACGCGCCCACCCCCGTCAGTTCCCAGGGCTCCAGGGGCTGCCACTCTCCCAGTGTCCCACCTGCTTCCTTCCCTCCTTGTCATTGTTGAAGCTGGGGACACTGATGGAACTAACTAATTCCAATCAGGGTATCTGTTATTGATCTGCATGTTTACACATTTAATCTGTTACTCCTTTTAGGTAACATTTACTTATTAACAGCAATTTCCAACACATTGATTCCAACATCGATCTCAAGAAGGGTTTGATGGTTCTTGAAAACTCATTGATTACAGAGAAGAAATAAAGGGAAGGGAGGTGTCAGAAACTAATATTATGGATTTGAGTCTGGGTGATTAAAAAGGAATGACAGGATTAGCCAATATGGGAAATGGGGTGGGAGAATCATGGTTTTTTTTTTTTTGATGAATTATTATTGCTCAAATAGTATACACAAATATTATCCTTACTAAAACATGGAAACATTACAATCATTATCAATGACTTCCCAACAAACCCAATACCTTGCCTAGATATAAACATTTATTATTTTCATATGTATTTTCTAAACCTTTTCTTTCTACACTTAATGAGTGAAGAATAGTGTCCCAACATTGTAACCTCTATACAAGATAATAATTATCGTTCTCTCTAATTGTGGCATGGGATTTCACACTTGGTATCTGCCATAGTGTATGCATACATTACTTTCTATTAATACATTTTTGGGTACTTTCCATTTTGCCATTATGAATAATGATGTCATTATTGTACCTGCTTCCTGTACGCACGTGCATGTGTTTCTCTACATCAGTGAAGCACTCATATTTTAAATTTTAGTATTTACCATCACACATGCCATTGGACATGCTGCCTCAAAAGTGGCAGTGCCCCCCCTACACAGGGCAGCAGTGTTTGTGAGCAGAGAACAGATCTAGTTTAGAGCATGTTGAGTCTGAAGAGTCAGCACAGAGCATCTCTACTCCAATACTTTGGGGTGCTTGGGGAAAAGGATGGGGTGAAGGTTTAAGGTTAGATATATGGGGGTTTAGAGTGATTCTGTAAGATCTCTGGGAACATGGGAAGAGTGAGAGGTAATCAGACCCAAAGACTGATTTATTGGCAAAGAGAAAAGTTTGCAGCATTGTGCAGAAAGAGAGAAGAGGAAAGCTCTAAGGTTAGGGTAACTGTCTATCCACTTTGCTGAGACCGAAGGAGTTTCTAGAATTTGGGCTTTCACCACTAAAAGCAGGTAAGTCTCAGGCAAACCTGGATAAACTGGTCACTCTACTGGGTGGAAGAATCCATTTGAAAGAGAAAGGACACTGTTTTCCCTAAAGCAGTGTGGAGAAGGAAGCTCCATCAGGTGACTTAAGGCAGCTAGAAAATGCACAGGTTTTGTGGGAGGGTGGGACTTAGCTTCTTTTCTGGGGGAAGTTTTAAAGCACAGAGTGGTGGTTCAAGTTCTAGCATCAGGGAGTGATTTGGTTGCAAGCAATAGATCATGGCTCTAGCTAACTTACAGCAAGAGGGAATGTTTCAAAAGACTGTTGGAGATTTACAGGAGGAGGAAAGTTGGGATCTGGCCCCATCAATGCCTGCAGATAGGGAGCAGAAACGTGGCTATGATTTTGTGTCAAAGAGAGCTTGGTCAAAACAGTGGCACCCGGGGGCACCCAGGTGGCCCAGTTGGCTGGACACTCGACTTTTGATCCTGATCTCATGGTTCATGGGATCAAGCCCTGCACTGGGCTCCGTGCTGACAGCTTGGATTCTCTCTCTCTGCTCCTCCCCCACTTGTACCTGTGCACTCACTCTCTCTCTCTCTTTCTCTCTCTAAATAAATAAGTAAATAAATAAATAAATAAATAAATAAACTTTTTAAACATTAAAAAAACTTTTTTTTTTGAGAGAGATAGACAGAGTAGACAGAGAGACAGCATGAGCAGGCGAGGGTCAGAGGGAGAGGGAGACACAGATCTGAAGCAGGCTCCAGGCTCTGAGCTAGCTGTCAGCACAGAGCCTGATGCAGGGCTCGAACCCATGAACCCTGAGATCAGGACCTGAGCCAAAGTTTGACGCTTAACTGACTGAGCCACCCAGGTGCCCCAAATAAATAAACATTTTTAAAAAAGTGGTACCAGATAGCATTATATCCTTCCATGATGAACCCAGGAAGGTGGAGGTGACTCCTCCAATGGAAATTAGGGGATTGTCAGAAGGTAAAAATGGATACCAGTCCACCAAAATCATTACTAGAGTTCCACTATCCTTCCCTAGAGATGGAACTCATTTCCTGGACACTCCATGTGCTGTGTGTATATCTTCATGTAGATGTAAATGAATGTATTATGTGCAGCACAGGTGCCCAGGACAATTTTGTTGGGTATAGAAATGGGTGGATATTCCTACAGAGGCTCACACACCCCATTAGCAGCAGGCATATGATACCTATGGTTGACACCAAGGGTAACGGCCAGCCCTACAAAGCCACAGACTCTTATTTGCACCAGGTGGGTCCCACAAGGAGTATATAAAATGTCCTAGACTCACTGACATAAATCTGCTCCTGGGTCCCTTTGCATAACTAACATCTTCTTATGAAGTTGTCCTTAAAGTTTATTTTATGGAAAGAGTCAAATGTTTTTATTTATTTACTTACTTATTAATATAATTTATTGTCAAGTTGGCTAACATACAGTGTATACACTGTGCTCTTCGTTTTGGGGGTAGATTCCCATGATTCATCACTTACCTACAATACCCGGTGCTCATCCCAACAAGTGCCCTCCTCAATGCCCATCCCCCATCTTCCCCTCTCCCCTCATCCTCATCGACCTTAGTTTGTTCTCTGTATTTAAGAGTCTCTTATGGTGTGCCTCCCTCCCTCTCTGTTTGGAAAGAGTCAAATATTAGATTCAGTAGGGAAACTTTCTGTTTATAGGAATATTTCAGTAATTTTTAATAGTATATCATTTGTTTTATAATTCTAGATTGTCTTCATAGATTGGATTTGTTTAAAGTGGAATAAACTCCCTGTTGGGGGATGGGCTAATCTGAGTTACTTTAAAAAAAAAAAAAAAGACACTTCTTAGCTTGTTATACTGGATTTCAGATGCACAACATGAATTGTTGACAAAGTGTTTCTGAGTGGAGGCCCTAGAGGACCACTTTGGAAAGTCTCTGAAACCCATTGGTAATTGGTTATATCCATCTTTATTCCAATGATTAATGTGCTGAAGTCCTTAAAATCAGTTTGTCCTAGTAATTCCCTTAAATAGGATTTATGCAATCTATTTTACTTTGCAAACCCTTTTGTTGCAGGGAATGCAAGTGTGAGCTTTACTCCTAATTGAGAAACCTGATTAACAAGGTTTAGGTATCATTTCAAATAGCAATCCATAAACGCTCTTAACTCTCCTGTCATGGGGCCTGGGCTTCCTTTTGGGAACTATTCAGTCTGAGTTAGCATAAGCCACTCTGGCTTTCATTAAGGGGTAGGGGTCTAAAATCAAGTCTCCCTTGGCTAGTATTTCACTCCTCTCTCTCTCTTTTAAATTTTTAAATATTTTATTTATTTTTGAGAGAGAGACACACACAGAGTGCAAGCAGGGGAGGGGCAGAGAGAGAAGAAGACAGAATCCAAAGCAAGCTCCAGGCTCTGAGCTGTCAGCACAGAGCCCAATGCGGGGCTCAACCCCATGAACTGCGAGATCATGGCTTGAGCCCAAGTCCGACGCCTAACCGACTGAGCCACCCAGGTGCCCCTTGCTTCTCTTTTTTCTTTCGGTTAGATCCTGTTGTTTGCTGCTCAAGAAAATTCTGCTTTTCCGCACGTACAGGTGGGCTGCCTGGCAATTCTAGCTTTCACTTCTTCTCATGTCCCAGGATTTGCTTTCACCGTTCCCCCAATAAGTAGGATTTGTGTTCTTTGCATTTAACTCATCTGTTGTTGCTTGTTCTTGGAGACGAAGCATGGATCCAGGATTCTGGAACCCTCTAGGTTTTGCCAGGACTTACAATGAAGTCCTGTCTTATGCCTTGAGGTGCTTTAAAAACCTACGAGAAGAAGCTAAGAGTATTGGATAGGATCTCCAGGGAGAAACATCTCCAAATCTGAGTGAGAGGACCTACATAAATCTTTGCCAAGACACACTTCTGGTAGCTGGACTTGTCCTATTCCTTGCTCCTGCCCTCCTCCCCCCCACCCCAAGGGGGCCGAGGGCCTTAACAGTTCTCCATTCAGACCAGTTTCTGCCTTCATGTGTCATCCCAAGGCTGCGGGGCCCTGGCCTATTTATCGAGAATGGATCTTCTCAACAGTGATACTACAGCCCACTGCAGTCAGAGAGAGCAAACACCTCAACCGGTTGCTGTGACTTGCTCCCACCGGGGCCTCCACCAGACATCACACAAACTCAGAGGTGGCTTTCCAGACCTCAGCTAAGGGAGGCGCTTACAGATGGGTGTATGAATCGAAACAGAATAAAAACCCTGGATTGATTAGATCATGGGGGGTTAGGAAAAAGATTCCAACATCTGGCAGTGGATGGGTTCTGTTGAGCTTGGATGTCTCTCTGTGATTCTATAACTTGGCCCCAGCCCCCTCACCGTGACCCCTGCTTTACGTGGAGAGAAAGCATATCTGGTTGCGGGTCATGCACCCCATGTTTTTTGTGGGCTTCCTGTTTTCCCAGCTGGTTTCCGAGAAGCTATGTGGTGCCCAGGGTGACCTTGCACAGGCCGGCTCTTCTGCACTAGGTGCTGGTGCTCGAGAATTCATCTGCTTCCTAACTGCAGCTGTCACTCTGGGCGAGCTCACCAGCTGATCAAAGCCTCCTCTTTCTGAGCAGAAAATGAAATCTGAAAAGCAAGGCCATGTTGCTGACACCTTTTGGGCAAAGCCTTTCACGAAGGGGGAATGTCAGCTTTGGTGGGTCCCATTTTCATATCCTGCCTGGGCCCCGGCAGCCCAGCTGACAGCTGGCAGCAGCTAGAGACACAGAGAGTGGAGGAAATCAAAGCTCTTTCTTGCCACCAGAGAGTGAAAGCCCAAAGGGCCTGTACAGAATGCTTACTTGTAAAACTGCAAGGGACTCTTTATTGTCTTCAGGTTGGCTTTGCTGATATCCAGGGGCTAAGTATCACTGTAAGCATGTGAATTTCAATAAATATGTTTCCTTCAATTACCCAGCTGGACAGTTTAGTTCACCAGAGCCTGTAATCATGCAGAAGCTGCCAGGGAATTGTTGTGATTTAGATAATTTCTAATCTCCTCTCTGCTTAACCTGCAGGGGCTGTGGGCAGCCTCAGAGACCAGGGGGCGGAGAGAAGGAGAGAGCCCGTTCTCATCAACCCAGAAAGGCAGTTCCTTGGCTCAGGCTCATGGGCTGATGCTGTGTTCAGACAGAGAGGCTGAAAAACATGTGGAGGGCAAAGGGTGTGTGTTGGGGGCATAGTTTGTGAGTGAGGAGGTTTGCAGGGGATGGAGAATGTGGAACAGCCATGGGATGGCAGAATAGAGCTGCTAGCCAGCTTGGGTGTTAAGAAGCAAAAGACCTCCCCCCTCCCCATCTCCCAGAGGCTCCCCCTCTGAGCGAGGACTCAGATTTGTTTGAGTCCCTGATCTTATACCCAGCACCCCTCCTGCAAATTCCAGAGGGGCCGTCCCTGGTCAACAGAGACCATCATTTTAATGTATTATTTGTAAATACAATTTGCTAGACTCCTTGCCGACACTGTTCCCTGTGAAGTCCGCTTAGCTAAGCCATTAACCATATGGAAGGTTTCTCCCCAAGTTACCTGTCATGGGGGTTAATGATCAAGGGGCTCTTGGCCTTCATGGAAAGCTGCGGAGGACAGTGGGGAGCCAGCGCTGTCACTTGGGGGCTGAATAGCCGTGCTGTGACCTTGGAAGCTCTCTCTGGTTGCACATGTGGTCCAGGGCTGTTGAAATTCTTGACTTGTGGGGAAAAAAGCATTCCTCAAAGAACAACAGTGTGTGTCTCTCCTCTTTCATTAAAGTTTCCTGGATGCTTGGCATCTGTTACCGTTCCCCGGGGTCTTCTGATTTCCTCTGAGGCATCGTTTCTTCCTTGTTAAATACAGGCTGACGGAGAAGTCACTGGAGGTTCACCATCTCGGGGCCCAGTCTAGGCCAAGGAAGTGAATTCTCCCTTGCAAAGAGACAGGACTCCCCAAAATGGCTGGCTTTCCATTGCATCCCGGGACAGGGTGCCAGCCAGTCACTCCAGTTATGGGACAAGTGTGGCCCTGGCCCCTTGCCTTTGGACTTCTGCCATTCCCAAGCCTGACTCTCCAAACCCTTGAGCCCTTTATGGCCCATTATCCCTTGAGCTTAACTCAGCCAGAATTGGAGGCTGCTCTCTGTAACTGGCAGACTCTTGCCGCAAAGATCAGATCCAGTCCTGAAGGCAAAGGCAGAATGATTCATTTATTGCAATTTTTATTCATTCCAGGGCAGGAACTGGAGAGAATTCTGGAATCCTCTGTGTTTTGTTTCAGTGTTTATGTTTTAACACTCGGGGAAGCCAAGGAGTGAGATGGGCTGACTCGCCTGATGTCCCGAGGCTGGTTAGTGACAGAGCAGGGACCCGAGTCGGGACTTGGGTTGAGTCCCAGCTCTTCCTGCGGCAGCCCCCAGCTTCCTCACCTGAACATTCTGGCAGCTTTGTGGCCCCTGCCCTTTGGTTTGCGGGCAGGTGGAGGGGAGGCACTCGGAAAGCAGTCTCACCCTCTGTCACGGGAGCTGGCTGGGGCATGGGGTGGGGCTTCGGGGGGGCGAAGGAAGCTGCCTTTCAGAAAGCACCTTGCTCTGCCCTCTGCCTGGTGGGAGAGCTCAAGCCTGTGCTGGTTAGAAGTGGCACATCATAAGAGGACATTAATATAAATGGGAAATAAATAAGCAATAGCCACAACATGCACATCTCAAGATCACCTTGGAAAAAAGTCCTTAAGATCCCCCAGGGGACTGGTTCTTCCTCCCTCTGCCGTATGCCTCAGTGTGACCCTCCTCCACCCCTCCCCCACCCCTTCCCCCCAGGCCCTGCTCTCTGTGGTCTCAGCCACTCACTTCAGTGTCTCTGCTGGAACCTGCCTCTGACACACCCCAGGGCCCTGGGTGGGCCCTTCCTCCTGTGAATAACCACACTAACGAGGGTGACATTTCCACTTCGCCTCCTGTTGGCTTTGTCATCCTGCAACATCCCGGGCCTGGTCTCATGGGATACTTAATTAACTAATTGACTGTTTTTATCAATAGTTGTGTTCAGAGCTGAGCAAAAACAAAAACAAAAAAGCCCCAAAAAACAACAAAAAAATAAAACAACAAAAAAAGCATCTTTATATCTGTTACAGAGGTGTTGGACGGGACACCACATCCGCAGCCTCTGGGGACATCATATATTATGGCCCAGGGTAATGATGGATGGTTTTCACGATAACCTGGACTATGTTCATTTGTTAAGCTGATGGATTTACTAAACATGAGCTGCCTTGTATGTGCTCAGTGCTACGCTAGGAAAATGAAGATGCATGGAAGAAAGAGAAGACAAGGCCCTTGCTCTCAGAGCATCCAGGTGCACTGGGCTTCCGCTGTGCGTGACTCATACAGCATCTATTTCTCCTTCTTTTGATCACCACCCTTTGATTTCGTATGGAGGGACACCCTCTCCCATTTTCTACCCATAGGGATTTGGGAGAAGGGACTGATTCTACCTCCTGGCTCCAGGGCCAGATGGGTGAGCAAGACCTAGCCCATCAGAATACATTTTCACTTCTTCCAAGCCACAGTGATTGGTTCCTTCCTGGAAGGACCATGACCCAGGTGAGTCCCAGGGAGAGTCAGTCCTGAAACTTTTGTTAAGACTCGGGACTGAAGGGTTCTCCTGATGCTAAAAGGCAAGATGGAAGCCTGGAGATTTTCAGAGCCATCCTGACTGCCTTCTGCTTTGAGAAGAAAGTCAGATTTCTAAACGCATCCTTGGAGTACCTACTATGTCCCATGGTGCCAGATCTACCTGTGTGGTTTGCAATTTCACAAGCTAATCAATCCTCTTTTCTTCTTAAGCCAAGGAGAGGCAGGTTTCTCCCTCTGAAATAAAAGTGCTCTTATTCCCAATACTTCAGCAAGGGAGCTAGGACAGTTGATTACTTACCATGACACGCTGTCTCAAGAAGGCAGAGAAATGCCATGGGCGTAGAGCAAGGGGAGAGCCTCACTCCAAAAGGAAAAGCGAGGAAGGATTTGGAAAAAGATTCAAAGAAAAGGGACCACTTGGACTTAGTCATGACGGATGAGTGGGAATCAACCAGATACATGGGGACATTCCAGGGACAGGGAAAAACACACATAAAAACAAGCTCACTTTCATTATTTTTTTAAAAGTGGCATTATATTTCAGAGAGATTTGGATCTGAAATGATTCATTTAAAAAAATCTTCGATGTTCAAAAGGAGGAACTTACGCTTTATAAATTGAAAAATGTGGGGTAACTGGTTTATGATGCCGTATTACTGCTGCTGTGTTGATGAGCTAACCATTCCTGGACATCCCCTTCTAATTCTTTAAGAATTCTGGAGGTAAAACATGCCCACATCGGAGAATAGGATCTGTGGCAGTGGTCCACAGATCCGGACGCTCATGAGAATCACTGGGGAAAGTGAAAACCCAGACACATGGACCCTACCTTTGACTGAATGAAACCCAGAGTGGTGTCTCGTGTTTTATGAGAGTTCCTTGGGTGATTTAGCTGTGTAGCCAGTTCTTGTGCACAGAATCTAAAGAGAGGAGGGGAAAAAACCCCAATGATAGAAAGCACCAGGATTTGGAAATATCTGCGGCCCCAGATTCATCATATTATCAGCCCCACTATGGTTTATGACCTCATTTGTGACACAGAGATAATTATATTCATATAACACTTATAATTATTTGTGGGGTGTTTCCTAAGTATCAGGTGCTATATGTATTATATGCTTGGGATATATTACTGACTAAAACAATGAAGATCTCTGCCCATCAGAGACAGACTGTGTAAATAGTTCAATGAGTAAGTTACATGTGATATAGGTTAATAAGTGCTGTGATAAAAGAGAACAAAAGCATAATGGGGACTGAGAGTGATCGTGGGTGGTGGTCAGGGTTCAATGTAAGACTAGTCAGGGTGGGCTCATTGAGAAGGTGATCTGAACAAGTACTTGAAGGAAGAACAGGGGTTAGTACTAGTGGGTTAGAACCTTACAGGCAAAGGGATGGGATACTGAGCTTCAGAGAGTCACATCAGGGACAACTCCAAATTCTTGGTCTGAGAAATTGGAAGGATGTAGTTACTAAATATGGAGACAGGTAATCGGCTTGTGGGTAAAGTAGGTTTTGGAGGGAAGATCAGTTTAGGACATGTTAGATCCAAGATACCTATCAGATCTCCAAGTAGAGATGTTGAGCATGCAGTTGAATGTATAGTTTGGGGGTTGGAATATAGAAGAGGTTTCTTGGCTGGAAATTTGGAATCCAGTACAAATGGGTTTTGAAAACCTTGGAACTCTAAGAATCCAAGAAGGGAGAGGGTAACCCTGAAGAAGAGAGGAGAATGAAGAATTGAGCCTTTGGACGCTCCAGTGCGGAAGTATCAGAGAGGAGAGGAAGAGGCAGCAAAGGAGACTAAGACGAACCAGTGAGATGTTCTGAAACCCAAGAAAAGGAATGGATGAGGAGGAGAGAATGATAAACTATGTCAAAGATTGCTGCTGTTACTGTACATGTAAGATGAGGGTGAAGAATTGACCATTGCTATGGAGAAAATTGTTGACCTTGAACAAAGAAGCTCTGGAGGATTGATGAATTAAAAAAAGTTTTGTTGGAGAGAGTGTGAGTTTCCGTCACATGATTGTTATAAGGAGTATATGATAGCTCTAATGTGTAAATTAATTACTATCATGGGTGGTATTTAGCAATAAATCTTAATCTTCCTTTTTGATCTTGAAACACTTGAATGTGTCTTCAATCCCAAATGAGAGCATGGCCCAATCCTCAATGGCAGACATAAACTCAGGGATTTTGATTGGGATTGCATTGAATCCATAAATCAAGTTGGGAAGAATCTGACATCTTAAAAAAATTGAGTCTTCCAATCCATGAACATGGAATACCTTTTCATTTATTTAGAGAAATCATCCTTTGATTTCTTTCATCAATTTTGTTGTTTCCACATATACTTCTTGAACACATTTTCTTAGACTCATACCTAATATTTTCATTATTTTTACAGTGCTATTGTAAATAGTATTATAATTCTAGTTTCAAATTCAAGTTGTTCATTGCTGTTATATAGGAAAGCAATTGACTTTTGTGTTAGTGGTTTATCCTGTGAATTTGCTGTAGTTGCTTCTTAGTTACAGAATATATGCTGCTTTCTTGGTTTTTCACCTAGACAATCATTTCACCTGTGAACAAAGGTGATTTTAGTTCTTCTTTCCCGTTTTGTATATTCTTTATTTCCTTTTCTTTATTTTTTAACATTTATTTATTTTTGAGAGACAGAGAGGGACAGAGAGGCAGAGCATGAGCAGGGGAGGGGCAGAGAGAGAGGGAGACACAGAATTAGAAGCAGGCTCCCAGCTCTGAACTGTCAGCACAGAGTCCAACACAGGGCCCAATCCTACAAACTGTGAGATCATGACCTGAGCTGAAGTTGGATGTTTAGCCAACTGAGCCACCCTGGCGCCCTGTTTATTTCCTTTTCTTGTCTTCCCCCTCACCCTGGCTAGCACTTCCACTATGATGTTGAATAAGAGTGGTGGGAAGGGACATCCTTGCTTTGTATTTATCTTAAAGAAGAAATGTCCAGTTTCTCACCATTATGGTGTTTGCTGTGCACTTTTTGTAGATGATTTTGGTCAAGTTAGTTTCACTGTATTCCTAATTTTCTGAGAGTTTTTATCATGAATAGGTGTTGGGTTTTGTCACAATATTTCTTGAATTAGTTGATATTTTGTGACTCTTTTCTTTAGTTGTTGATGTGCTGCATTATACTGATTGATTTTCAGATGTTACACCAGCATTCATACCTACAATAAATCTCACATGATTGTGGTACATAATTATTTTTACAATTTTTCCCCTTTTAAGAAAATTTCTTTCTTCTTCTTTTTTTTTGTGTGTGTGTGCCCTCTTTGGTTATAATAGAGCATTTCATATGATTCCATTTTATCTTATCCTGTAGAATACCAATTATACTAACTAAAAAAATACTGTTGCCCTAGAGTTTGCAATATATATATTTGAGTAACCTAAGTCCACTGTCAAATACATGATACAATTTGGCATTTAGTGCAGCTACCTTATAACAGAGTAATCCCAATTCCTCCTTCCCATCCCTTGTGGTATTACTGTCATTCAATCCACTTATCCACATCCCCTAAACACCCAGTACATTTACTATTGTTAACTTTAAACAGTTATCTTTTTGCTAAGTTAAGTATCAGAAATTAAGAATAATATTTTATTTTACCTTCAATTATTCCTTCTCCAAAGCTCATCCATTTTTTAATGTAGATCTGGATGCTTTAACATGTTTCTCTTTGTTTTTGATTTTCTGAAGTTTGAACATAATATGCCAAAGTGTAGATTTCTTGGTATTCATTTTGCTTGGTGTTCTCAGAGCTTCTTGGATGTGTGGTTTGGTGTCTGCCATTAATTTTGACAAGTTCTAAGTTATTATTATTTCAAATATTTCTTCTGCTTCTAGAATTCCAATTGGATGCTTGTTGTGCCTTTTGAAATTGTCCCACTGTTCTTGAACGTTCTGTGTGGTGGTGGTGGTGGTTTTCATCCTTTTCCACCTTTGCATTTTAGTTTGGGAAGTTTCTCTTGACCTTTCTTCAGGGTGGTGATTCCTCAATGATATCAGAGGGAAGGATTTTATGGATGCTACTGTCAAAGACAGTTTTCATTTCTGTTACAAAGTTTTTTGATTTCTAGCATTTACTTTGGATTCTTTCTACAAGTTACACTCCTCTTGATTATGTTACCATCTGCTCTTGCATGTTGTTAGTTTTTTTTTTTCCATTAAAGCCTTGAACATATTAATCACAGTTATTTTAAATTCCCTAGGTGATAATTCCAAGATGTGTCATATCTGTGTCTGGTTCGCATGCTTGTTTTATATTGTCAGACTGTGTAGACATCTTGTAGCTTTTGTTTTCCTTTTCAGTAGCAAAGCAGAAACAATAAATCAGGTAAGAGGGACTAAGAAAGTAAGACTTTGGTGTGAGGTTTTATGTTAACCTGGCTAGGAGTTGGCTTGTGGTTACAAGTACCAGAAGCTTTACATCCTCTCGTATCCTTGTTTCTGTCACCCCTTTGATCTTTGTACTTCCCTAAGAACTCCTCTATTTAAAAAAACAAAGTTTATTTTTGAGAGAGAGTGTGTGTGTTTGAGCAGGGGAGGGACAAAGAGAGAGAGTGGAAGAGAGAGAATCCCAAGCAGGCTTCATGCTATCAGCACAGAGCTTGACACAGGGCTTGAACTCGTGAACCATGAGATAATGACCTGAGCTGAAATCAAGAGTTGGATGCTTAACCAACTGAATCACCCAGGCACCACTACTAAGAACTCCTCCTTAGAGTCTGTGCCTTGCAGCACCTTTAACTCTAAAATGTTATTATTTTGGAGGCTTGTTGATATGGTGGTAAGAAATCAGAAGGGGAAGCATTCAGTGTTCTGGGTCTGTGTTCTGGGATGTGACCTCTGCAAGTTTTTCATAGCTTTTGTTTCTACCTCTTAGGTGAGAGAGGAAAACCACAGGGCTCTGGAGTTAGAGATGTGCCCTTCTCGTGAGTGGGATGAGGCTCTGGTGGTGTCTTTCCTGCTGGAGAATATGTCCTTGTGATGGAAAAGGGTCTTGGTATGCTCACAACGGTCGCTCTCCTCCTTCCCCTGCCAGAGGGAGGAGGGGCTCTTCACCGTCTCTTACTGCTGTCTGACCTTGGGCAAAGAAACCAAAGTTCTCTAAGACTCAGTATTTTCATCTCTAAAATAATTCAACCTCCTCACAGGGTGGTTGTAAGAATCAAGTCAATCACTCATGTAAAACACATGATGCTGGGCCTGGCACCTGTTAAGATCTATTACTGTCATTCATCACTACTGCTTTATATATTCCCATTCCAAGCTTCAACCTTGTGTAGTTTCTGCTAAACATAACATAAAAACCTACTTCATGTAAATGTGAGCCCGAGGAGACCTTTTATCTCCTTGATCTACTCCCTCAACTACTTTTTCACTCTTTATAGTTTGAATCCTCCAGTAAATGAGAATCTTTCAGGTTGGTTACTGTGGTGCTTTGCTAGGGCTTCCACAACCAGTGACTACAGACTAGGGGCATAAACAATAGAAATGTATCTTCTTACGGTTTTGGAGGCTGGAAGTCCAAGATTAAGGTGTTGGGAGGGTTGATTTCTTCTGAAGGAAGATCTGCTCTCCATGTCTCTCCTTGGAATCTCTCTGTCTCTTCATGTGGCATCTTCCCTTTCTGGGTACCACTGTGTCTAAATTTCCCCCCTTTTAGGAACCCCTACCATAGTGGATTAACAACTACTCTACTGACCTCACTTTACCTTGACTTGACTACCTCTCTTAAGATCATATTTCCAAACGACATTACATTTGAAGTTACTAAGGGTCAGAATTCAAAATGTGAATTTGGGGGGGGACACAGTTCCACCTCTCACAGTTTCCTTGCCAGTGACTTCTTCCTGTTGCTACATCTTTGCCATCTTTCTTCCTGTCAATGCTGTTTGAGGGACCTCTGTACAACATAGTCATTGCTTCGCACACCTTTCCCTATTTCAGAAGTTTTTGGCTTGATTCATTCTCTGTTCTTGGGCTGCCATTACCTTTTGTGACTCTTTCCTGATCCATTGAAGAGAAATTTTTATCACGAGTTGGCAGTTCTCATCTTCTGGCTGTGTTGTTTGTCTTGGCTTTGAACAAAGTCCAAAAATAATTCTTGGTAACCTGTAATTTTATCTCTGTGTTGTCTTTTGTTTTTCTCCACATTTCTGGAACCCTGACAGAAGATTCTGAGTAATTCTGATCAGCATATATTCACAACAGCTCCAAAAAAAGGTTGTTTTATCCTTCGGCAGAGCACCGATAACGTTGCGGTTCTCAGTACTTTTGGACGTACCGGGGAATTAGTATCTGGACTTGGCTTTGAATGCTATATATTTGAATACCTACACATTTTGTTTGATTTACTTCAAGTCAACAAATATTTATGGAACACCTACAAAGCTTCAGATCCTGAAGGTGTAATAATTTATAAGATGTAGTTGCTAATTGCTAGAAGCTTTTGGTCCAGCAAAGACGACACAGGTAAATACCTTATTGACCCAGTGTGACAAAGGAGATGTCCATATGGTAGACATAAAATGCTGTGGAAGCTCATGTGGCTGTTTTTTCATTTTATTTCATTTTAGAGAGTACTCTGGAGCTCCTCCCCCCACCCCCAACCTTGAAGTTTTGGCATGGAGGTTAGTCTGGAGTATTAATGATGATTTTCCTTGATTTCTTGGCTTTCTGGCATTCTTAGGATATACTTAAAATCCTCTGAGTGTCCTTTGGGTCTCTGTGTGACCTGGCCCCTGTCCCTCTCTCCTGCCTCCGTTGAGTCACCTTATTCCCTATAACACTGGTGGTCTTCCTTTCAGCCAGAGCTCTGAACTTTTTTTTTTATGTTTTTTTAAATTTATTATTGAGAGAAGGAGAGAGACAACGCAAGCAGGGGAGGGTCAGAGAGAGAGGGAGACACAGAATCTGAAGCAGGCTCCAGGCTCTGAGCTAGCTGTCAGCACAGAGCCTGACGTGGGGCTTGAACCCATGAACTGTGAGATCATGACCTGAGCTGAAGCCAGATGCTTAACCAACTGAGCCACCCAGGCACCCCAAAAATAGGACAATTTCCTACTCCAAGATCTGAGCACAGGCCTCTGCCTGGGATGTCCTCACTCATCCCACTCAGTCAATGCCAGCCTTCAGATGATTAACCACTTATTAAAGAGAACTCTGCTGGGCTCCCCGCCCCCCTCCCACCCATCACGTTCAATGTCACTGTATGGCCACCTCTGTCCCTCTGAATAGTACACACAGTATCAGTTTATTTGTGTGAATCGTCCTTTAATGTCTGTCACTTCCATTGCATTATCTGATCCAGGCAGCAGGGAATTGACTTCTCTTGTTCATCACTCAATGTTGAGCATAGGACTTGGCCCCAAATGAGATCTGTTGTCATTTGTGCCTTTAAAGTTTCCTGGCCGTCCTCACATCTTGTTTACACTGCTGGGAAGGGTCCGGTGGGCAGTCACACCCCAGTCCTCTGTCCCCACATCTCCTTCCTGTGTCAAAATCAAAATCACACTCAGAGATCATTTGATTTACTTTTGTTTTTTTAATGTTTATTATTTGAGAGAGAGACAGAGTGTGAGCAGTGAAGGGGCAAAGAGGGAGACACAGAAACTGAAGCAGGCTCTGGGCTCTGAGCTGTCAGCACAGAGCCTGACACAGGGTTTGAACCCATGAACCATGAGATCATGACCTGAGCCAAAGTCAGACGCTCAACCAATTGAGGCACTCTGGTGCCCTGTCAGTTGATTTACTTTTAAGTCTGGAGACAAACTTTCTGAAAATTGTAAGTCTGGATGTAGCTTACAAAATGTGATCCTGTGCTGACATTTCCATTTGTCCTTTAAAAAACAGGCACTGGGGCACCTGGGTGGCTCAGCTGGTTAAGCATCCGACTTTGGCTCAGGTCATGATGTCATGGTTCATGAGTTCAAGCCCCACATCGGGCTCTCTGCTGTCAGTACAGAGCATGCTTCAGATCCTCTGTCTCCCTCTTTCTCTGCCCTCCCTTGCTCTCTCTTTCTCAAAAATAAATAAACACTTAAAAAGATATATGTATCCACTAAATTAAGATACAGGAGATGAAGTTAGTCACCTGAAGGTAAGTTAACTTTGTAAGCATTATGCCCACACTTAGAATAGGTGTCACTAAGCAAATGGTAGGTGGGGCCTGCTTGGGATGATTTGAGTCTCAGGCAACAAATAGGTTTTATCTCATGTCAGTTCCAAAAGATTGTTGTTGGCTGCCTGGAGCGTTCTGTTGAAAATTCCCCAGGGGGCGCCGTCTTGCCTCAGAGTGAAACGAAAATGTCATACTTGATGTCAGCAGCGACTGTGAGCACAGAGAAGAGACAGGGCATGTACGGACGGTCTAGGGACCAGGGTAACTGACTAGATAAATAACAATGGAAAACCTACTTAGTAGTTTTAGCAGATGCTGAACAAAGTGTTTCATTATTTTAACTTTATGCATGAGGCGCCTGGGTGGTTCAGTCAGTTACATGTCTGACTCTTGATTTCGGTTCGGGTCATGGTCTCATAGTTTGTGAGTTCGAGCCCCACATCTGGCTGTGTGCTAACAGCGGAAAGCCTGCTTGGGATTCTCTCTCTCTCTCTGCCCTTTCCCTGCTCACCTGCACTCTCGCTTTCAAAATTAATGGACATAAAAATTAAAAATAAAATAAAATAAATTTATGCATAACTTACAAATAGTAGGATCCACACTTAAAAAAAATTTTTTTAATGTTTATTTATTTTTGAGAGACAGATATAGAGCACAAGCAGGGGAAGGGCAGTGAGATGGAGACACAGAATCAGAAGCAGGCTTCAGGCTCTGAGCTGTCAGCACAGAGCCCGACGCGAGGCTCAAACCCACAAACCGTGAGATCATGACCTGAGCCAAAGTCGGATGCTTAACCAACTGAGCCACCCAGGCGCCTCTAGGATCCACACTTTTGAGGGCAGAGTTCTGAGCATTTTGACAGTCATGTGACCAACACGGCATGAAACACAAGAGTTCCGTTACCCCCACATTCCACTGTGTCCTTTGTAGCCAGCTGCTTTCCTCTCTCCCAGCCTTTCTCCCTGCACATTTTTGCTTTTGCTGGAAAGTTATATAAATGGAATCAAAAGTCTGTAGCTTTTTCAGTCTGGCTTCTTTTACTTAATCATAACTCATTTGAGAAGTCATCCATACTGCTCATAGGAACAGAGTTTTAATACAAGTTTGTAAAAAAAAAAAATCAATACAATGGATTTGCATTTACCTGTTTAAAAACATTTATTGAACTAATATATGATTATAAATACAAATAAATATCCATAATTATGGTCTTTTTCTCTTTTAAATTTATTTCCTTTCTTTCTCTCTTTTCTTCCTTCCTTCCTTTCTTCCTTCCTTCCCTCCTTAATTTCTTTCTTCCTTCCTTCCATTTTTCCTTCCTTATCTATCATCTTTATATCTGTGTCTCATAAGTTATCATAAAAATTTTATTTTTATTTTAAACAAATTTTAAATGAGTGCTTAGAGACAGTGGGTTCTGAAGGCTTTCCCAGGAGAGACAAGTCTATATTCACAACAGGGGATGTTTTCGTAAGGTAGACGGATTGGCGTGAGCCTTGGAAAGTGGCTAGGGCATTGCTTCAGGAAGTGTCAGATATCCCACAGAAGGTATCAAAGTATTCTCTTTTGCTTCTGAGGGGCTCAGGAAGCCTCCCCTTATGTCCAGCCCAAGCTTATGTTCATGCACAAATAGGACGAAGAGTGGTCTGATAGAGCTTATTTATTTTTCCCCATAACAATCAATTACTAACCATATACTAGCCATAAGTCAGTGCAAGGTGCTCAGGGAAATGTGAAAGTAATAAACAAGCCAGTTTTGCCTACTTGATTTATTCCTTACTGATACTCCACTTTCCTTTATACTAGCCTCATTTTTCCACTTTCTGTCTTCTTATCTTGTTTCACAAATAAGAGGCAGCTTCCAAAAATATATGGAAAATAAATCATTGAAAATGTTGGGACCAAGAGATAATGTGGGTCAAAAAAACAGTCCAAGGGTAAATTTACCTACCTCTTCTTGCCACATTGTTTTATAGATGCACTCGAGATGGACCACCGATGGGGCTATATGTTTTCTGGAGACTAAAGTAAAAAGGGAAATCTGCTCTGTTAAAAGATCCAGATTGTCCACAAGATAGAGACAACCCCATTGCTAAAAGTTTTCTCATCTTGCTGGCCTAAGAAACATTCCTCCCTCGGGTCTTCATAAAGAAAACACTTTTGGATTCAGAGAATAACACCCTGGACTCCAGCCCGGCCATAAATACATGAGTAAGGTTTTCCTGGCTGCCTCTTTCCATATCCCTCCCCGCAAGCCAGTCTCGGAACGGCGAAGTTCAATTCTATCAAGGAAATTTGACAAGAGTCAGAATGATGCCCTTCTGATAGGCAGCTCTCGGATGGTGTTGTTTGATCCAAGGGTAAAATTTATCATTTCTAGAGAATAGATGAATAGCATGTCCTTCAGGCAAATCCTCCATAAATATCTGTTCCCATAAACAGGATTTCGATAGGATTTGGACAACAGAGTTATCTGACAAGCAACTAGGGTACATCTATGCAGGGTTTCCGGGAAGGGCTGAAACCTGTATTTTGACACCAATCAGACACAATGAGGATAAAATTGTTCATTAAAAGTCATGGGGACTGTATAAAGCATATTTACACAGTTTATTGCTCATTGGCACCAGAGTGTACTTATTCCAGAACAAGGCAATAAGCTAAGAGCTTTAAGTGTGCCCTGTTGTTTCACTATCCTATAGCATTCCTGTGTTATAGCTTCGGTTTGTACCCCCATTTTACAGGAAAGCAAACCAATATTTAGGGGAGTTCAGTAATTTGCTGAACATTACACAGCTTGTAAAAAGAACCAGCGTTCAAACCAATTCTTTCTGAAATCAGAAACAGGGTGAGCCTTTGTTTTTGTTTTTTGTTTGTTTAAGGACATTTTAGACATAGGGGCACCTTCATGGCTTAGTTGGTTAAGTGCCCAACTTCAGCTCAGGTCATGATCTCATGGTTTGTGAGTTCAAGCCCCACGTTGGGCTCTGTGCTGACAGCTTGGAGCCTGGAGCCTGCTTTGGATTCTGTGTCTCTCTCTGTTTGCTCCTCCCCTGCTCATATTCTGTCTCTCTCTGTCTCTTAAAAAATAAATAAATGTTAAAAAAATAAAAAAAGCATTTTAGACATAAAAGATGTAAGGTCTACTATATTGAACATCCATGTTGCTATTGGCCAGGTTATGATATAAAATATTAGGAACAAGAATTAAGAACATTCTTCTATAATCTCATTCTCCTCTTGCTCTTCTACCCCCAGAGATAGCCACTATTCTTGAAATACCATCATTCCCATGCATGGCTTTACTTATCTCTAAATAATGCATAATATTGTTTTGCATGTTTCAAAGTAAATAGTTGATATTATATTGTATGTATCTTTCCTTGACTTATTTTTTTTTGTTCAACTACATGCACTTTAAATATATCCATCTTGATAGATATAGTTCACATTCATTCATTATCACCTGATGGATAATGTTACATTGTAGGACCTGCATTTATTCTTTTTTAAAAAGTGTTTATTTATTTTTGAAAGACAGATAGACAGAACTCAAGCAGGGGAGGGGCAGAGAGAGAGGGAGACAGAGAGTCCGAAGCAGGCTCCAGGCTCCGACCTATTAACATAGAGCGTGATGTGGGGCTCGAACTCAGGAACTGTGAGATCATGACCTCAGCCGAAGTCAGATGCTTAACCAACTGAGCCACCCTGGTGCCCCTCAGATAGCATTTTAAAATTATCTTAACTTCTTCAAAGGTTTAATGCTTCTCGAAGGAGAATGTTCCTATCTCCAAGAGAAAGTAGGGTTGCCTATTATTCTCCATCAATTGCTGAAAATCACATCACAATTTAGTTTGCTTCATAGAAGATCCTGAAATATCTGGTTCATGTTGACTTTTGAAAACAGAAGAACAATAGTGAAAATCAGTAAGACCAAAAATGTTTTTGTTTTGAAAAGACAAGTAAAAGGATAAATTTCCAGCAGGCTAAACAAAAAAGATACATGGTGAGAAGGCTCGCATCAGCTCTTCCAGAAATGAGAGAGGGATCAACATTACTGATCACACAGACATGAAGTTAATCACAGAGCGGAAGAACAGCTACATAAGCAGACATTTGATACCTAAATGAAACTGATCAGTCCCTTGAACAATAGAAGCTACAAAACTCATTCAAGAAGAAATAGATAATACGAACATCCCTGTATCTGTTAAAGAAATAGGACCAATATTTAAAAATCTTCCACAAAAGAAAACACTAGGACTAGATGGTTTTGTTGGAGAATTCTATAAAATATTTAAGGAAGCAGTGGTACCGATTTCCCACAATCTCTTCCAGAAAATAGAAATAGAGGGAGGAACACTTCTTAACTCATTCTGTGAGACCAGCGCTAGACTAACACCAAAACCAGATAAATACGTTACAAGAAACTGTCTCTCATAAACATAGATATAGAATCCATTAAAAATTAGGGCACCTGGGTAGCTCAGTCAGTTGAGCCTCTGACTTCGTCTCAGGTCAGGATCTGATGGTTCATGGATCGGAGCCCCGCATCAGGCTCTGTGCTGACGGATTGGAGCCTGGAGCCTGCTTCGATTCTGTGTCTCCCTCTGTCTCTGCCCCTACCCCACTTGCACTCTGTCTGTCTGTCTGTCTGTCTCTCTCTCTCAAATGTAAATAAGCATTAAAAAATAGCAAATCAAATCCAGCAGCATATAAAAAAGGATAAATGATCGTGACCAAGTCGGGCTCACCCAGGAATGCAAACCCAGTTCAACATTGGTAAATAAATTAATGTAATTCATCCTATTAATAGACAGAAAAAGCAAAACTATGTGATCATATGAATTAATGCAGGAAAAACTTTGGACAAAATTCAACACCTATTTATGACCAATGGTCTCTCTTTCTCTCAAAAAAAAAAAAACCCGGAAAAGATGGAAATTTTCTTAACCTAATAATAGCTAACATAATAATTGATGATGAAAAACTGAATTCTTTCCTCTAAAACACGCAATAAGAAGAAGAAAATACAACAAACATTGTATTCAATGTTGTCTTAGAAGCTGTACCTAGTGGGGCACCTGGGTGGCTCAGTCGGTTAAGCGGCTGGGTTGGGCTCAGATCATGATTTCACAGTTTGTGGGTTTGAGCCCCGCATCGGGCTCTGTGCTGACAGCTAGCTCGGAGCCTGGAGCCTGCTTCAGATTCTGTGTCTCCCTCTCTCTCTGACCCTCCCCTGCTTGCGCTGTCTCTCTCTCTCTCTCAAAAATAAATAAAAGACATAAAAAAAAATAAAAAACAGAAGTTGTACCTAGTACCATAAGATAAGAAGAGATAAAGTACATGGACTAGAAAGAAATAAAATTGTCTTTATTTTCAGATAACATTACTGTCCATGTAGATCATCTTAAGAAATGTACTAAGCATGAACAGCAAGGTCACAAGATACATGATCAATGTAGAAAAGTTGGTTACTTTCCTACAGATTAACAGTGGACAATCAGAAATTAAAATTTAGAATCAATACTATAGGCACCCCCAAAAGTCAGTATTTGGATGTATTTCTAATAAAGTATATATAGGATGTGCATGCTGTATAAAACACTGAAATAAATTAAAAAAAAACTCAATAAATGGAAAGATACATGTACATGGATCAGAAGACTCAATATTATAATGTCAATTTTCCCCAACTTAATCTGTAGATTAAAGGCAATAAATTAAAGGCAACCAGAATCCCAGTAAGATGCTTAAAGATATTGACAAATTTAATCTAAAATGTATATAGGGGGGCATCTGGGTGGCTCAGTTGGTTGAGTGTCTGACTTTGGCTCAGGTCATGACCTCATGGTTCATGAGTTCGAGCCCCATGTTGGGCTCTGTGCTGACAATGCTGATCCCACTTCAAATCCTCTGCCCTTTTCCTGCTCATGCTCTCTCTCTCTCCCTCAAAAATAAATAAAACATTTTCTTTAAAAAGTTACATAAAATCTATATGGGAAATCAAAGGACCTTGAATAATGGACGCATTCTCGAAGAACAACAGAATTGGAGGGTTCACACTAATTGACTTTAAGACTTAATATAAAGTTACTATATTCAGGACAGTGTGGTATTGTCAAAGTAAGGACACATCAGTCAGCAAAGAGAAGAGAGACCTCAGAAATAGACCCACATAAATATACCCAACTGGATTTTAACAAAACTGCAAAGCCAATGCAATGGAGAAAGGATAATTTTTCCAACAAATGATGCTGGCTGGCACAGTTAAATGTCCATATCTTTAAAAAAAAGGGGGGGGGTACCTAGACATAGATCTTAGGCCTTTTAGTAAAATGAACTCAAAATGTATCATAGACCTAAATACAAAATGGAAAAGTGTAAAGCATCCAGAACAAAACCTACAAGAAAGTCTAGATGACCTTTGGCTGGTGATGTTTTTAGATACAACACCAAAAGCACAATCCAAGAAAAAGAAAATTAAGTTAGACTTTATTACAATGGAATCTTTTACTCTGGGAAAGACATTGTTAACAGAAATGAAAGGCTAGCCACATAATGAGAGAAACATTTTGGAAGCATGTGTCTTATAAAGGACTTATATCCACAATATGAAAACAACTCTTAAAATTCAACAATAAGAAAACCAGCAATCCATTTAAAAAAATATGGAAAAAAGATCTGAAAATTTCATCATATCTTTCACAAACAAGATATGTCAGTAGCAAATAAGCAAATAAACATCATTAGTCATGAGGAAATGACAATTTTCTTTTAAAGTTTTGTTTTGTGGGGTGCCTGAGTGGCTTAGTTGGTTGAGTGGCTGACTTTGGCTCAGGTCATAATCTTGCAGTTTGTGAGTTGGAGCTCCACATTAGGCTGTTTGCTGTCAGCACAGAGCCTGCTTTGGATCATCTGTCCTCCTCTCTCTGCCTCTCCCCCATTTACACTCCCTCTCTCTCTCTCTCTAAACAAACAGTGAAAAAAAACCCCAAAAAACAAAAAACAAAAAACAATGATTTGAAGGATGCCTGGGTGGCTCAGTTGGTTAAGCATCCAACTTAAGCTCAGGTCATGATCTCACGGTTCATGGGTTTGAGCCCTACATCAGGCTCTGTGCTGACAGCTCAGAGCCTGGAGCCTGCTTCAGATTCTGTCTCGCTGTCTCTCTCTGCCCCTCCCCTGTGTGCACTCTGTCTCTCAAAATAAATAAACATTAAAAAAAAATTTTTAAATAAAGTTTTGTTTTGCTTTGTTTTTTATTTTAGAGAGAGAGAGAGCACATGCAAGTGGGAGAGAGGGGCTGAGGGAGAGAGAGAATCTCAAGCAGACTCAATGTGGGGCTCGATGCCATGATCCTGGGACCACACAGCATGAGAGGAAATCAAGAGTAAGGCCGCTGAACTAACTGAGCCACCCAGGTGCCCTGGGATTTGCAAATGTAAGCAATAATAAGATATCACCATCAAAGGTTCCCCAACTTACTGTAGTTTGACTTAGGTTTTTGTTTTAACTTTATCATAGTGTGAAAGTAATACACATTCGGTGGAAATTGTACTTTGAACTTTGAATTTTGATTTATTCCTAGGTTAGCAGTATGTGGTGGGAGACTGGCTCATGATGCTAGCCAGCAACAGTGAGCGGCAAATCCCCCACCACCCCTGCGATCATAAGGGTTAATAATTGATACACTTGCAACTATTCTGTATGTCACTTTCAGTACAGTATTCAATTGATTACATAAGATATTCAACATTGTATTATAGAACTTTTTAAATATTTATTTTGAGAGAGAGAGAGGGAAAGGGAGAGGGAAAGAATTGGTGGGGAGGAACAGAAAGAGAGGGAGAGAGAATTCCAAGCAAGTTCTATGCTGTCAATGCAGAGCCCAAAGTGGGGCTCGAACTCATGAACCATTGGATCATGACCTGAGCTGAAATTAAGCGTCAGACACTTAACTGAGCCATGCAGGCACTCCTCAACATTTTATCAGAAAATAAACTTTGTGTTAGATGATTTTGTCCAACCATAGGCTAATATAAGTATTCTGAGCATGTTTTAAGGCAGGCTAAAGGAAGCTATAATGTTTGATAGGTTAGGTGTATTAATGCATTTTTGACTTAACGATATTTTCAATATGTGATGGATTTGTCAGGATGTTACACCGTTGTAAATCCAGGAAGATCTGTGCATCTGCTAGAAAGACTAAAATCTAGGAAACCAACCATATTTATTCCTGGGGAGGCTGTGGGGCAGTAGGAATTCTTATTCAGTGCTGGTGGAACTGAAAAACGATACAGGCGCTTTAGAAAAATTCAAACAAAATCTTACTGTATGATTCACCATTCTATTGTTGATATTTATCCAATTGATTTGAAAATTGCATGGAAGATATTGCCTATAGTTTTCATTTTTGATGGTATCTTTGGCTGACCTTACTAACAGGGTGATGGTCTCATAAAATGATTGGAAAGTGGTCCCTCTTCTGCTTCTTGAAGAGTTTATGAAGGGTCGGTATTGATTAGTCACTGAATGTCTGATACAACTTACCTGTGAATCCATATAGCACTGGGTTTTTCTTCATCGAGTTTTTGATCACTGATTCAGTCACCTTAGTTGTTATTGGTTTGTTCAGGTTTTCTATTTCTTCTTGATTCAGTTTTGATAGGTTGTGTGTCTTTAGGCATTGTCCATTGCTTCTAGGTTATCCAATCTGTTGGTGTATAAGGTCCCTCAAAAAGCTAAAAAATAAACCGCCTTATGGTCCTTCTGGGTGTGTATCTGATAGAAACAAAACCATGATCTCAAACAGATGTCTACACTCCCATGTTTATTGCAGTATTATTCATAACAGCCAAGATATGGAAACCATTTAAATGTCCATTGATGGGTGAATAGATGAAGAAAATATACACATATACGATGGAATATTATTCATCCTTAGCACAGAAGGAAATCTTGCCATTTGCAATACCACGGACAAGCATAGAGGATGTTATGCTCCGTGAAACAAGCCAGACACAGAAAGAGAACACCATTCAAAAGTTCTCATTTACATGTGTAATCTAAAATAATCAAACCCACAGAAGCAGAGAATGCAATGGTGGTTGCCAGGGACTGGGGGGAGGGGGAAGTGGGTCCAGGGGCACAAAATTTGAGCTACACAAGATGAACTGATTTTGGAGACCAACAATAGGAGTGTAGCTAATGATACTGTGCTGGATACTTGAAACTTGCTAAGAGGATAGATCTTTTTGTTGTTGTTGTTGTTTTGTTTTTAATGTTTATTTATATTTGAGAGGGAGAGACAGAGCGCTAGCAAGGGAGGGTCAGAGAAAGAGGGAAACGCAGAATCCAAAGCAGGCTCGGGTTCTGAGCTGTCAGCACTGAGTCCGACATGGGGCTCGAACGTGAGTTCATGACCTGAGCTGAAATCCTATGTTCAACCGACAGTCACCTAAGAGGATAGATTACGTGTTTTCACGACAAAGGAAAAAAAAAAGAGGAAAGAAAGAAAAAGAAAATGCTAACCATGTAGGCGATAGATATGTTGATTAGCTTGATTGTGGTAGTTATTTCACATTGTATACATGTATCAAAACTGCAGGTTGCTTATCTTAAATATATACAATTTTTGTTTGTATGATACCTCTGTAAGCCTGGGGGGAGGAAATGAGCTATCAAGATTTGTGAAAACAAAGATGAATCTAAACGCATATTGTTAAGTGAAAGATGACATTCTGAAATGGCAAAACTATGAGCCAGTAAACAGATCGTGGTTGTGAGGGATTTGGGGGTACAGTGTTGGGTAGGTGATATTTTTAGAGTGGCGAAAATATTCTGTATATTATAATGATGGATACTGAAAAGTGGAGGGGAATACGTGCCCGAGGTATTGAATGGTGAGACCCCTCAGTTTCCTTCTTTCCCTTGGCTTGTGGAAGGCTGCCAGACAGGCTACACCTGCAGGGAGGAGATAGCAAGGTCATTGCTTAGGAGCATGGAATGACCAAGAGAAAGGATATACTGAAATTGGTAGTAGTGAATCTCTCATCAAAACAACCTTAACCAGAATGCCTTAGTCAAAAGCTCTCCTCAGGCACACACAGATTTCCTATTAACTCTAGCAGGTGCTTCACGACAAAGGATCACCAAGCCCTGAGGAAAACCTCTATCATGAGAGACATGATAGAGCAGAAAAGAAAAATCTCGGAGGAGGCAGCAGCAACACTGGCAGGTGAAGAAAAGGCTAGAAATCCTTTTATGTATCTCCATAGAGACATAAGAAAAAATATTGTACTGTGAAACAGAAACAGGCTGCTATAAAAAAGGAATATTCTATGAGAATCAAAAAGCTTTGGGGAGTTTAAAATATGATAGAAGATGAAAAATTCAATACAAAATTGGAAGATGATGTTGTGAGACTCCCTCACAAATAGAGTAGCAAGCTAAAAGAAACAAAAAAACATAGGAGAGTGGTTTAGTGAGGTTTGACAGCTGAAAATAGGAGAGGAGAATGGATGGAAGACGTTTTTGAAGAAATGTATCAGTAGAATTCCTTCTATCAGAGGTGCATGACTTTCCAGACTGAAAAGGCAAACCAAGTGTCTATCTTGTTGTATCTTTATAAAGAGAGAATGAGGAAGAGAGGGGGAGCGAGAGAGAAGGACGGGAGGGTGGGAGGAAGGGAGAGAGGAGGAGGAGGATGAGGAGGAGGAGAAGGAAGAGAAATCATATACAAAGTATCAGGAATCAGACTAACAGTGTAACTATTCAACTATTCCTCTAGCCTAGAGGCTAGATGGCAAATTCATCAGTGCCTTCAAAATTCTGAGATAAAGTTGCACTTAGTTTCTGTAGCTAGCCAGATTCTCAATCAGGTGTTAGCGGGGAATGTATATATCTTAGATGTGAAATGTCTGACACATTTTATCTCCTGTGCCCACTGGCCCACTTTCTCAGGGAGTTACTAGAAGATGAAGCCTATATTACAAAAGAAGCAGATGAAAAGAGAGAGAAACGAAAACACATGATCCTGGAAAGCAGAGGATCCTGTACAGGTGAAAGATAAAGGCAGTCCTGTAGGAAGACAGTAAATAGAGTTTCCAGGGGCTTTTGGGACAGAGAACAACCAGTTCAGCTTGGAGCAGGAGAGGGGAAGGTCTGTGGAGGAAGCTAGGATCAAGCGTGCGCATTACTAACGTGTTGAAATGTACCACGAGAAAATCCATGCAGCTGGTAGAGAAATCAGGAATGAATTGGTGATGGGTACTTTTGAAATGAAGCAAACAAGAGGTTCAGAAAGAAAATAAAACAATACCAAGAAAGGACCATCTCTCTCAACTGTGAAAAGCAGTCATATAGTAAAAATAGGGTAAGTAATAAATATGCATCTAGCCAAAGCAAGATAAATCTATGTTTGGAAGAACAAAGGAGGGGTGATCTCTCTGTCTTTAGGTCGGGGGAGACTTGCATCGGAGAGCTAAATCCTCATCACCTGCAGCGGCAGTTCAAGAGACAATATTTAAAAACTGAAAGGAAACAAAAATCAAAGGCTGTAAGCATGTTACTTAGAAAGGTAGAGGTAAGTAATAGGTGTGGGCAGGGATGGGAGGGAGGGGAAAGATAGTAAAAGGAACTCGAAGATGTTACCTCTAGAAAATGGGAATTAGAGATGTTGAGGGACAGGTAAAGGATAATTCTGTTTTTAAAAATTTGTTTTGCTTTGTTTTAAGCCATGTAGAATGATTAGGGTTTTTCAACAATTATTCAATAAATAAATAAATAAACCAAGAGAAATTGACTAGTGGAAAGTTCGTATACTTTGGACATTTCAAGAGATTTGCCTACAGTGGTGTTTCTCGATGATTTATTAAGTGTCTTGGGTAGAGCTTGAAATATCACCTTAGGGATAAAATATCCTCATTTTAAGGATGAAAAATCAAACATCACGATTTTCCAGGGAGACCTAAGTTGGTACAAACAGCTCCACTGTTGAAAGCTTTCTTTGCCATAACTTGCTGATTTTTCTGTTCGCTTGTCAAGATGTGACTCAGGGGCATATTATTTAAAATCATTTTACAAAGACTGCCACAAATGTAAACCAACGTGGATCACTGGGTCCAGTCAAAGCATAGATTGGGAGCTCATGGCCATCATCCCCTGAGTTGAGACACCCAACCTTCTAGTTCGAACTTTGTTGTCATGACGACTGGCAAGATGTGGGAGTGGCTTTCAGTGAGAAATTGTTTTAGACCACCTTTGATCCAGTTATCCCCAGTTCTCTTAAAAACAAGCAAGTACTGGCCACTGCCATTCACGATGACCCACCATTGAGATGTAGAGCTTTCCAGTTTGGGAAAAATCAAGTGCACAGGAAAAAAAAAAGATAGAATGAAGAACTTGACTGAACCATCAGTGAACCAGATACTCTGGCTAAATGCAAGACTGTCATCAATGTCTCACATTGTGATACAAAACACTATTGTTGATGTAAAATGCTTTCTTTTTTTTTAATTGTGTGGGGGAAATGGTGGTAAATTTAAAATTTTTACTAGATGTCCGAAGGTTGACTGAGTTTATCCATTGGAAGGTCGATGCGGGCCGGCATTTAGTTGGTAGAAACACTGCATCCTAACAGCCTAACATCCTTTCTGATGGGCCAAGTGTCTGTCTGGTCGTTTGCTACTTGGGGGCCCCTCGTTTGCCCTCATGATCTTTCCAAGGTTAATTAAAAAAATTTTTTTAATGTTTGTTTTTGAGAGAGAGAGACAGAGCATGAGCAGGGGAGGGGTAGAGAGAGAGAGAGAGAGACATAGAATCCGAAGCAGGCTCCAAGCTCTGAGCTGTCTGCACAGAACCCGATACTGGGCTCAAACTCATGAACCATGAGATCATGACCTGAGCCAAAGTCAGATGCCCAACCGACTGAGCCACCCAAGTGCCCCTTGCCCCTCCTAGGTTAATTTAAACTTGGTTGGAGGATAGGGGTTCCCGTTACTAGGTCAGAGTTCATCAGCATCACCTGGCAACTTACATGGTCTAAACTACCCTTTCTTCTGTTTCTGGAAAGGACCAGGGTTTACAGTGGTGGGGTGGAAAACAGACAGCAGTGGCCCTTGAGGGTCTGAGGTAAAGGGTTGCACATGTGCTTTACCCTTGGGAGAACTTGGCCATCAGAGATGCCATGTGAAGTAATGCTATACATGAAAGCATATGAAGTTCTGCTTGGTCAAGCCCAGCTGAGCCGTGAAGTGGCATGTGTGGCACTTAGTGGCCTAGGGAAGGGACTGGGAGATAGTGGAAGGAAGGCAGGTGGGTGCACGGCAGTGTGGAGGAAGGGTGCCATGGAAGAGGAATGGTAGAAAGACCTACTAATGTTCAAATATTTGAATTCTCAGAGCATGGGGGTAGGGGGAGGATTGGGCCCTCTTGTTCATTCTGGCTCCAGATGCGATAGGAGTGGACCTATACACTCATGGGCAGAATAGTGCTAGCATTGTCTCTGAGGTCCAATGGCCTGGAACATGCTAGAGTCCCCGCATTCGGGCTTACCAGTCGCGTGACTTTGACCTTGGGCAAGGTACTTGAATACCTGGGCCCTGACTGCAGGGGTCAGACAGAAGCTGGCTGACAGCTTCCCAGTGGATGGGAAGGTGCACCCAAAATGCAGGAGGCAGGATCAGAAAACATCACACCCCTTTTTGCTTTGACTGGAGGTGCTCAAGTCCGAGCCACGTGGTTCCTAAGCTGCTTAGACAGGCCTGGAGCGCGGGCTGCAGCCTGTCCTCTGCTCAGAATGTCACCTGAAGCTGCGTCCCGCGTACCTGGCCACGGTGGGACCCGGCCCCTGGGGATGCTGTCTGCGTTCCAGAAGGCCGGCTCTGGGCTGGAAATGAGAACGTCTGCCGTGTGTCCTCAGGGCCTGAGGAACTCCACATTTTGGGCTGAAATCCATATACAGAAAACAACAAAAACAAAGGCTTTGAGCAGGCTGCACAGGAAGGAACTGTGTGTCTCTGGGTGCCAAGAGGCATAGACACGTGAAGTACGATGTATTTTGACACAACTGGCTCACAGGCACAAACCCACACTGTCTGCCTGGCTCCGTGTCTCACACACCCCGCCGCCTGCAGACGGGAAAACGCTGTCAAGGCAGAGCCACAGGCCAGCTGCGGGGGAGGGGGGGCTCAGTGGCCACCAATCCAAAGCCTCCCAGCCAAGCAGCGGCCATGGTCAAGTGCATTACCCTCAGTGCCTTGATCTGCCAAAATAACCATGCTCTAACTGGTGGTGGTGGTGATAATACATTTTTATTTTTTATTACAAAAATTTTATTAACGTGTATTCATTTTTGAGAGGCAGAGAGACAAAGAGTGAGTGGAGGAGGTGCCCCAATACTTTTTTTAAATGTTTATTTATTTTTGAGAGAGAGAGACAGAGCATGAGCAGAGGAGGGGCAGAGAGAGAGAGAGAGAGACAGAATTTGAAGCAGGCTCCAGGCTCCAAGCTGTCAGCACAGAGCTCGACACGGGGCTCGAACCCACAGACTGTGGAATCATGACCTGAGCCAAAGTCAGACACTTAACCAACAGAGCCACCCCGGTGCCCCGAATGCTTTTTTCGTTTTAATTGTAAAACCAATGTGACAACATTAGAGAAAACACAGCACATGAAATATCACAGCCCCAATATGATCTCTACAATTTGTCTTTACTTGTGTCTTTTTTCCCCTGTACTTCTATATTTTCACACAGTTGTGACTGGTCTTTGGACTTAATATTATAAGAATTTTCCTGAGTTACATTTTGGTCTTATTCATCACTTAATTTTTTTTTAATTTTTAATGTTTATTCTTGAGAGAGAGACAAAGCGTGAGCAGGGGAGGGGCAGAGAGAGAAGGAGACACAGAATCCAAAGCAGGCTCCAGGTTCTGAACTGTCAGCACAGAACCTGACACGGGGCTCAAACCTACCAACCATGAGATCATGACCAGAGCCGAAGTCGGACACTTAACCAACTGAACCACTCAGGCGCCCCATCACTTAATTTTTTAAAAAAGCTACCCAATGCTATCTTATATGCCTTCACTGTACTTTAAATTACTAATCAGAGGGGCACCTGGGTGGCTCAGTCAGTTCAGCATCTGACTTCGGCACAGGTCATGATCTCATGGTTCGTGAGTTCAAGCCCCACATTGGACTCTGTGCTGACAGCTCAGAGCCTGGAGCCTGCTTCAGATTCTGTATCTCCCTCTCTCTTCTGCCCCTCCCTCGCTCATGCTCTGTCTCTCTCTCTCTCTCTCTCAAAAATAAATAAACATTAAAAAAATTTTTTTTGAAGATTCTCTCTGTCTCCCTCTGTCCCCCCCCCCTCCCCAATTACTAATCACAGGCTCCTGGACTTTAAACTGCTACTACCAATTTTATACTGTGATAACGTTGATAGTTTTAGTTTCTTGTTGATTCTTTTTTATTTACTTACATTAAGCAGGATTCCTGGATGAAAGAGTATAGATATTTTTATTACGCTTACATTTTTTCTTACTTGTGAATGTACCAGAATCTGTTTAACCCTTCCCCAGCACTGAATATCGTGATGGCTGATTTTATGTGTCAGCCAGACTGGACCCTGGAGTACTGGAGATCTGGCCAAACATGACTTCTGGGTATGTCTGGGACAGTGTTTCTGGAAGGGGTTATGTTCGAATCAGTAGACTGACTAAAATAATAGAAAACAATAGAATATGTGTAAATTGGTCTCTGCCCCTGGCCCCTGGCCCAGAGTTCCTAGAAGCTTCATAATTTCCTGAGTGCTCAGAGTACCAAGTATATCTTGTTCTAATGAGGCGACCCTCTTGGGCTCTTGGGTGGCTGCTGGGTGGGGGCTGGTCACCAGAAAGACCAAATCATGATTAGAAGCTTGGAATTTTCATGCCCTCCCCCCATCTTCCAGAGAGAGGAGAGGGTCTGGAAACAGACATAATAACTGATCATGTCTGCGTGAGGAAACCTCTAGAAAATCCCAAGAGTAGGGAGTTCATGGAGCCTCCAGGTTGATAAATACATCCGCACGGGGAGGGTGATACTCTAACTCCACAGGAGACACAAACCCTTATGTAGGACCCTCTCAGATCTCCCCTACACATCTCTCCATCTAGCTGTTCATCTTGTCTTCTAACAGACTGGGGAACACAGGCGTTTCCCTGAGTTCCGTGGGTGTCACTGACAAATGAATCCAACCCCAGGGGAGGACGGTGGGCAGCTCTGATTGGCAGCTGATTGGCCAGAAGCCCAGGGGACAGCCTGGACTCATGGTTGGCATCCCAGGGGGTGGTGTGCAGTGTTGTCAGACTGGGCCCTTCACCTGTGGGACCTGACGCTACCTACAGTGGACAGTGGAGAGTGTCAGAACAGAGCCAAACTGTAGGTCACCCAGCTGGTTTTGGGAAGAATTGCTTGGTGTGGGGGAAATCCCACACCTGTTTGGTGACCACGAGTGTTATGAGAGTTCTTTTCTTTTTTTTTATTTTATTTTTATTTATTTTGAGAGAGAGAGATAGCAAGTCAGCAGAGGAGGGACAGAGCAACAGAGAGGGAAGGAGAGAATCCCAAGCAGGTTCTGCACGGTCAGTGCACAGCCTGATGCGGGACTCGAACTCACAAGCTGTGAGATCATGACCTGAGCCGAAATCAGGAGTAGGATGCTGAATCGACTGAGCCACCCAGGCTCCCCATGAGCGTTCTGTATGCACAGAGGAGACATATTCAGGAGAGGACTGGGGGTGGACGACTGGGGAGGGGGGAGGCTTTTCTAAGTTGCTGAGTAAAGCAGACTGCCCTTACCAGAGCAGGTGGGCATCATCCAATCTGTTCAGGGCCTGAAGAGAACAAAAAGGTAGAAGAAGGAATTGTCTACCGTATCTGCCTGACAGCTGGGGTTGACCTTGGTCTTTTGCCCTAGGATCGGTCCTGTGCTTTTCAAATCTGCCCCACTGGCCTCCCTGGGTCTCTGGCTTGCAGGTGACTGGTATGGGACTTAGCCTCCATAACGGAGTGAGCCAGTTCCTTGTTTTAAACCCCTTTATATATTAAAAGACCATATAATATATCAAAAGAATGTGCATAATATACAAGGAGATTTTACATATAACAAAGAAAAAATGTATCTCTAGTATCTATCATCTACTGTGACTTCTATTGATTGATTGTCCTATAGTATTGTACAGCACGATAGACTATCCTATAGTATTGGGGTATACGGTGAACCATGGGTCAGTGACTGCCCCCATATACATGCCGACTCCCTAAAATTACAGCCTCCTGGAAGTGAACCTGCCAGGTCACGCCGTTTGAGGGTCTTCTCAAGGTTCTTAATATGCACTGTCAAGTTGCCTTTGAAAGGGTCACCCCGCCCCCACATTGCAGCTGCGAAGCTGGTGTCCATATCCGTGTGTGCAGTTTCACCCGAGGGCACTGACGTCCTCACAACCTTGAAATTCACCTTCGTCTCTCTTTTGGAGTCCTCCATGCTGCCTGCCCATGGCGTTTTCCTAGTGCCTCTCCTCTTTATTGACTGTCAGTTAACCCACCTCGCTTCCCCCTGCCACCCTCAAGTGCATTTCAGCAGAAGCTCAAACCCAGCCATTATAGGACTTGGGGGAAAATCACTTAACTGCACAGGAACCAGGTCCCTCAAGGGCAAAGTGAGAGTATCTTATCACATAATCTCTAAGGTTCTCTTGTTTTAAGGTTTTATTGGTAATAGAGAATGATTGAAAATAACCAAAATGTTTGGGGTACAACTGGGAAGCTCAATCCATTAAGCGTCCAACTCTTGATTTTGGCTCAGATCATGATCTCATTATTCATTGAGTTCAAGCCCCACTTTAGGCTCTGCACTGATGCATGGAGCCTGCTTGGGTTTCTTTCTTTCTCTGCTCCTCCCCTGCTTGCTGTCTCTTTCTCTCTCCTCTCTTTCTCCTCTCAAAGCAAATAAAAATATTATTTTAAAAATGTTTTAAAAGAGGGGTACATAGGTGGCTCAGTTGGTTGAGCATCTGACTTTGGCTCAGGTCATGATTTCTCGGTCTGTGAGTTTGAGCCCTGCATCAAGATCTGTCCTGACAGCTCAGCCTGGAGCCTGCTTCACATTCTGTGTTTCCCTCTCTCTATGCCCATCCCTGCTTGCTCTCTGTCTCTTTCTCTCAAGTATAAACAAACATTAAATTTTTTAAATAAAAAAGAGAAAGAAAAAGGAAAATAACCAAAATGTTTGGCAACAGGTTTGATTAAATAAACAATGACATATCCAGAGGAGGGGCCAATAGGTAGTCTTTTTTTTTTTTTTTTAATATGGACCTGTCTCGTGTTATCTTGCTATATGAAAGCTGTACGATCCTGCAGGAGTCCATGTTTATTCATGCAAATCTTACTGCCTAAACATAAAAAGAAACACACCACAGGGCTAACAGCAATTTTCCATATAATAATTATATTCCTGGTCATAAAAATGGTATCTTCTTTCACTGTGAAAATCAGATACTGAAGTAGAAGGAGCTTAAGCTTGTTGGCCTCTGTGCAGCTTTTCTGGACCCCCAGGCAGGATTAGGGTGCTTGGTCCCGGCTCCTACCATTTCTAGAATGAGCCTCCGTCACAGCGGACATTGCCCTGCATGGTCATCACAAGCCAGTGGGTCGCTTCCTTCTGAATTCTGAGTCTGCTGAGAGCACAGTCTTTGTCCTGTTTATCGATGCAGCATATGATGCCGGGCACTAGAACCTGCCAGACACATGTTGACTGAAGAGTGAAACGGTTTCTGTTGGAACTCCAGAACAATAAAATCGAATTTAATTCGGAGGCTTGATATTGCCCGCTAGTTCTGTTTCTACAGTAAGTACTCTGAGCATCTCAGATCATAGTTTCTCCTAAATGCTTTGTCTACAACTGGGTTGAGCTGCCACCAGGAGATTGGGGCTACCCAGGCACACGGGTAGGAAAATTCCTTCAAGGGACATGGAGACATCAGCCAGCCATACCTGGTGCCTCAATTATGTGCGCACACATCTAGCTCCCGTCGCTGGTGTCCTGACTCCCCATGCAGGCTTCAAGCTGTAATTTTGCTTCTTGTGGAAATGGCAAAACCGAGTAAATGTGCCAGCTGGGCTAGAGGACATGAGTAACTGCTTCCTCCCCCACCCCGAACCCCCCACCTCATAGTTACGTTTCTCAGGGCAAATTAAAGAATGCACAAAATTCTGTTAGCTCAGTCTTTCTGAACTCAATTAACTCCGGAACACCAAGGAAATTGGTTTTGGGGATCTGCAAAGCCGGGGATAGGATTTTGGACTCTGGAGACCCAAACAGGGGTATGGGTGCACCCTGGAAAGCCTCCCGGGATGCTTGACACTTGGGATGACACCCACCCCATCTCCACCGATGGTCACTGTCACTAATGCCATAGAAAATATTCCCGAGACAGGAGGAAGCTGGTGGACTGTGGACTGTGTGGACCACCCTTCAGGTTTGGGTGCAAGAAAGTTTTGACATGGAGTAATTCTACCCTTGCCTAGGAGAAGATCACGTTAAATATGCAAGGGCCCAGTGTAGTTAAACATTAATAAAGCAGGCACGAAATGGCCCTTAAGCCATTTACTCTCTAAATGGCTTCCTGCTTAGATCTGTAGCCAATGCAATTGATATTCATGTGTAGCTATTTAAGATTTGTATTTTTTGTTTTCACAGAAAAGATCTTTTAAAAGTGAAAGCATCCCAGCTTCTCTTTTCCATCCATTTGATCCCCAAAACTTTCTTGGTCTCTCTGTAGCCCATCCTGGCACCCCAGGCAGACACAGACCAAAGGCTACATTCTCGAAAGGGCAAAGAGGATCATGGTACTCTGTGTGTTAAAAATATCCTTTGGTCAGGGTGCCTGGGTCGCTCAATTCATTAAACGTGACTTCAGCTCAGGTCATGATCTCATGGTTTATGAGTTCAAGCCCCGCGTTGGGCTCTGCACTGACAGCTCAGAGCCTGGAGCCTGCTTCGGATTCTGTGTCTCCCTCCCTCTCTGTCCCTCCTCCACTCACTCTCGGTCTCTCCCCAAAATAAATAAAACATTAAAAAAAATTTTTATATCTCCCTCGGCTCTTATGTCTACCCCATAAAGCCCAAATTCCTGAGCTGATATAAAAAGGGCTTTCACAATCTGACCCAATTTCCCGCCAGATGGCCCATGTCCTAGACACACTGAGATGTTCACATTGCTCTGGGATGGCTTCCTGACTCACCACGCTTCTGTTTCTTTGCACCCCTAATACTTCTGCCTGGAAAGCTTTCCTCTGCCTCTTTGCAAATTTTATTTGCACCCTTCAAATCAGCAAGCATGTATTCTTGCTCTCTCCTTTGGGTTTTCACAGCCCCTTAAGCAAACCCATTCTCTAGCAATTACCCCCAGCATTATAAATATCTGTTGATGTATGTTCGTCTCTTACTAAACTATGAAATTCTTGAAAGTGGAGATCGGCCATTCATCTCTGTGGAGCCAGTGCTTAGCATAGTGTCTGACTCATCATAGATTCTTAATTCATGTTTATTGAATTTATTAATTAAGCCATAACCAAGGCATCACCATCCATTTAATTGCAAATGAAGTCCCAAAGATGAAATTAACAGCCTCATTTCTATCAGCCTCACTGATAAAGTGATGACAAACACTGAGTGCTTCTCACAATGCCAGCCCAACGGAGAGCAAAGAAAAGTGTCCAAGGGCGTTGGCCCTGCCCTTGAGTAGATTATAATAGAGTGGGAAAGATAAGAGTCCCCTTTACAAAACAAATTGAGGACAACATCAGGAATGTTTGAAAGCCACGTTAGTTGTAGTGGGCCTCTGAACTATCTGGGCAGATCCCCTCCCATCCAGCCCACCATCCCTTCCAGAAGTATGGTTGGAAGGTATAGTCATTTGGAACCTAATGTGGGGGGGAAAGAGGACTTGCACTCATCAGATTCAGCAAAGGTTTCTATGTGAAGCTAGGTCAAGGCTGCTGTTGACAAAAATGTGGTTTAGGGATGAGTAAAGAAGATTGGAAGGAAAGCATTCCTAGAAAGGGGAAGCAATGCTGGGAACCCACCCCACAGGAAACCTGAGTCAAATCTGTAGATACCACAGTTGTTTGAAGAATTCTGTGATGCGGTGGACATAGCCAGAGAGGAACAATAAAAATAACTCTGTTCACCCTTTTTTGCTTCACCATCTACACAGTGTTGATGCCTCCTTGAAATAGTCATTGGGTGGTCCTTATGACAGTCGTATCTGGTGCTAAGTGCTTAAAGGTTGAGTCTTCCTTGACCCTGTCATACCATAGGCTAAGGCAGAATCCTGCCCTCCGTACTCCAAGGGGCCTCCAAGATACCCTCTGACACAGCACATTCACATGCTATGTTCATCGGTTTATTCCTGGGAAGAATTGGTGCCACGCCTTATCTGTGTCCAGCACCTGAAGTAAAGTAGGAGCTTGGTAAATGTTTGCTGCAGGAGCGATTGGATGCATAAGTGGAGTGCAATCCATGGACGCCTACTTGCCATCAATGTTGCCTCCATCAAGTGCCTCATTGTCCATCTGAGTTCACAGGTCACTCACCAAGTCCCTGGCAGAGAACACAAAGATTCCCAACCCATCTCAGCATCTCCAGCTCACCAAACACTGAATGCACAGAGTTGCCCAGCAGAACACTGGATCCATCCTTCCTCCAGGCTTGGAGTGACTAAAGGCTGGATAATAAAGATAACAAAGCATGGCATCCTGGCTAGAGCACAGAAACAGCTATGACCCAGCAGCCCCAGGCTCCGCTGATAACAAAGGCTTTCTGAGCAATGGCCCTTCAAAGCAACAAATCAAGATAGACAGCCTGCCAAAAACATGCCGATCCAGCAGACGCAGAATCCCTTACCCGCCGAGAAACAGCCCTTCCAGCCCATCCATCACTGAGACAACTCGCATTAGATGGTGAGAACATCAAAGAAGCAGAGTCCGCCTTTGTGGCTGTAGGAAAGCTCCCAAGCAACTTTGCCCCTGGTACTCCCTGCCTCCCCACCTTTCAGGGAACCTGAGGAACAAGTACCTTTATCTGTCTGTCAGATTTCTATTCATCTTCAAAGACTCAACTCTAATGCCATCTCTTCTGGGATGTCTTCACCCATCTCTGAACACTGTTAGGTCAAGAGTAGATTTTAATGTTGTTCTGGGCAAGGGTCTGTGCTCTACCCAAATTCTCATCTGATCCATCACCTTTCCCCCAAAAGAGATACACACAAAGAGAAGTTATATGGGGGCCAAAAATTCCATTTGTATTCAACACCTCAATGGAGAGCTCCCAGAACGAGCAGAACTAGATTATAAAATTTAGCTTGAAGCCCAGATTGGGTTTCTATCTCCTCCTAAAGTCAGAATCCAAGTCCTGGGGTCTTAGGCCCCTTAAACATGGCAATGATGAGTGCATTCACTTGTGTAGGATGGAGGAGAGACTTTGTCAGTCTTGACCTGATGAGGCAGGCTCTGAGTTCAGGCATCACTCCTACCCTACAGGAGGGGTGGGCAGGAGAGGAGAGAGACTATTACTTATCTCTTTCAAATCAGGTGGCCCCACTCATGTGTGGCTTGGTCAATGTCTTGGACTCTGACCAATCATATTAGTAAGGGGATGGAGGGCCACCTTCCTTTTGAGTGTGACTTTAGCCCTTTAACTACTGACCACACATCCATGGAATCAGATTTTTGAAGTGACCCTTTCATACTCAGCTTCTATATTCTGATTTGGATCCAAGAGCCTGGCAAGTTATGTTTTCAGGTGCCACTTAACAATGCCCTCTGTTCCTTCTCATGGGTGGGCAAATTCAGCAAGAAAAAGGGTGCAGGTGCTCCATTTTATAAAGAATCAAAAATATCTAAGTCCTTCTGTGATGGGCTTATGTGCCATAATAATGGCCCATGGCACTTCAGGACTGTCTTTGGGGAAATGTTCAGGACTTGTCTCCAGGATGGAACTGGGACACTGTTAGGGAAGAAGTAGGTTAGAGGTATACAAAAAGTAAGGAGATCATTGAGGGAGGAAAGAAAGAGAAGCTGGGGGAGATCAGGGAAGGAAGGGACTCCTGACATCCTTCTGTGAAGACTCTAGGGACTGAAGTGAGACTCAAAAGACAAGTTTGTTTGGTACCATCTCTATTCTGAGTGGTGAAATTGCCTCTTGGTAATACCGTGTACCTGCACAGCTTCCTGAGAGTGTGGATGTAGCTGAGAACTCTGGTGCTTCTAGGAACATTCTAGCTATTCCACCCTCAGTTATGGCCCCTGGTTTCAATTCTGGCATTTCAGACCCAAGGTGACCTCTAGCATGACACGTGCACTAAGGTTTGGCACAGATTGTGAACTATATCATCAGCTCTTTCAAAGGTGGGAATTGGTAGGACAAATATGGCATATTGATGTATTGGAACACTCTGCCTGGCAGTCAGCTTGTCAGGATGGGGTACCTCCCCTTTTGGACACAAGGAAGGACTGTAATTCCCTGACAATGTTAATGTTGAATCATGTCCATGACTACCTTTGGCCTATGAAATGTGAGCCAGTGTGACTTCCATAAAGGTGGGGGCCATTTTACTGCCAGTGGCCAACTTTCCATTGCTTTCTCCTCCTCTCAGAAAACCTAAAGTTTAAGTTCAGACAGAGACATGGTAAATAACATGGAGTAGTTATGTGGCGCAGAACCACCTCCCAAGCTGGTGGGACTTGCAGCATGGACAATAGATTTTTGGTGAGCTAAGCCACAGTGATTTTGCTGATTTTTGAAATATGCATTAGATGTAAATTATATATCTATATAGAGGCACTGGGTGACTGAGTCAGTTAAGTATCCTACTCTTGATTTTGGCTCAGGTCATGATCTCATGGTTCATGGGATGAAGCCCCACATCGAGCTCTGCACTCACAGTGTGGAGCCTGCCTGGGATTCTCTCTCGCATTCTCTCTCTGCCCCTCCCCCACATATAGACATGCTTGCTTTCTCTCTCTCAAAATAAATGAATATTTAAAAAGTACAATAAGGGGCCTGGCTGGCTCAGTCGGTTAAGCATCCAACTTCGGCTCAGGTCATGATTTCACGGTTTGTGGGTTCAAACCCTGCATCGGCCTCTGTGCTGACAGCTAGCTCAGAGCCTGGAGCCTGTCTTCCAATTCTGTGTCTCCCTCTCTCTCTGACACTCCCCTGCTCACGCAGTCTCTCTCTCTCACTCTCTCTCAAAAATAAATAAAACATTAAAAAAATTTGTAAGTACAATAAAAAGTAAAAGTACAAGTATAAAAAAGTAAAAATAAATCTATAATATTTATATATGAATAAGATATACTTTTTTTGCATGGTAAGAATATCTCTTTCATCATTTTACTATCTTTTTCACCATGACTATATGTTAATCTGATAGGCACAAAGGTGTGATTTTTAACAAATATTTGTACTTGCCCTTTCTCGCCCTTATGCACCACTAAGTGGGTCGACTGATAGGCTGACAGTCCTTGAAGGCCAAAGTTTGCTTTCTCCTTCTTTCATGCATATTTGTTACACACAGATGGTACTCAAAGAATTATGTGTTCAATGAATGAATGATTTCAATGGAGGTTTCTCCTCCCTAGCTGTCAGAGAAATTCAGAAGAACATGACCTTAAAGCAGGAGTGGAGACCGAGTGAAGGGTCAAGGAGGAAATGAGAATGACCTGGACACAGGAAGTCAGTGGGGGAAGTTCAGGGTAAAGAACCTCTGAGGACCCATCAGCCATGGTGCCTTGGAAATCTTGTCACCACCATCAATACTTCAAGGACTAACTCACATCATACTTCTTCCATGAAGCCTTCCTTGACTTCTCCAGTCTTCAGGGGTCTTCTTCTCCTTCCAATTCCTACAGCACTTAGATTATAGACATATGGGATTTCAAACATAGTTTCTTGTTCATGTCCTCCAGAAATACCTTGTGAATGGGGCACCTGGGTAGCTCAGTCGGGTAAGGTTCTAACTTCGGCTCAGGTCATGATCTCACAGTATGTGAGTTTGAGCCCTGTGTTGGGCTCTGTGCTGACAGCTCAGAGCCTGGAGCCTGCTTTGGACTCTGTGTCACCCTCTGTTGGGGCCCAGTAGGCAAAAATTAACCCTCAAACAATATTTGGTCTCCTGGGCCACACATGTGGCTTCTATTCATCCTGTCTGTGATTTTCTCATTGCTTTGTAAAGAGACGTATACTTTTGGGCTTTGAATCAACTTGGTTCGGTCAGTGGCATCAGCCCTCCCCTTACTTTGCTTTCTGGCTCTTTGTCTGCTGTTGGGAGTAAACCTCAAGCCTCTGCCAAAAGATTTGCCTATTAAAGGATGAGCATCTTGCTCATGCATAACTAATGAGGGGTCTTAAGAGATGTAAATATCCTCCTAGAAATCTGCAGGCTCATCTTCTGCTTGGAGCCAGACTATTATTAGGGAATCTCTCTCCTGCAGTGACTTGATAATTCCTGATATTTACACCTGTCCTGTTAAACATAATCCTTTCCAGAGCATGTCTTCACTTCAAAGACCTTGAACTATGTAACAACTAAAGAAATGATGTAATCACCTATGATATATAAGACCCTGGCCATCTAAGTAAAACGTGGCTTTTCCACCATGCCCGTTGTCTGTCTTGTCTGTTGTTGTCTGTCTTCTTTCTTATAGATATTGCACCGACACCAACCCCCTACTCAGGACCTTTCGACTGGGGTGCGTAGGCTGGTCCCCCGCATCCCTCTCTCTCTGCCCCTCTCCCACTCGTGCTCTGTCTCTGTCTCTTTCTCAAAAATGAATAAACATTAAAAAAATTTAATAAATACTTTGTGAACGATCTTAGAGGAGGAAGGATATGCAATTTCTCCATTCTGTCTTGACCAGAATAGCTAAGACAACTATCCTATTTCGTGTGCTTCTATATACAAAGAACAGGTTCTGCTGCTATAATAAAAACGTGTGTGTGTGTGTGTGTGTGTGTGTGTGTGTGTGTGTGTGTGGTATATCCTCAGATACTTTATTTCAGAAGGAGTGGAGACCAAGGCTTTGCATCCATTGGAGTAGCTGGGTCTTTTGTCACTGGTGAGGGAAAGGTTCGCTGTGCCCATCTATGATCTGGCAGCCAGGGCCTCTCAGCTATGGGTTGCCATAGTGACAGTCACAAGGCACTCAGTAGTACAGGCAACTGCATCAGGAGGCTCCCCCTCGCTCAGCCTAAGGCAGGTATGTTCCTGGAAACAGTGCTTTCTGCTCTTTTCTTTTCCCACTCAGATTCCTCAGAAACTGCTGCCCTGAGAATCCATGTAGAAAACTTCTCATACTTCTGCTACATTTTTCAGCTTGCTTGCCCTTTTCAGGAAAGCAAAGCAAAGCAAAGCAAAGCAAAGCAAAGCAAAGCAAAGCTAGGCTTCTGTTTTGGAAGGAAGAACCAGAGGATAGCTGATGAGCTGCATACAGAATAATTGCTTAGACTTTGGGTCCCAGACTGAGACAGGGTCTTCCTCTATGCTGAGATCTCTCTTCCTCATCAGATGATCCTTTACTGAGACCTTCCAGTCTCAGAAGCTGGGCCCCTGAGTGGTGTCCTTGCCCAGTGTCAGAGCACTCTGTTGAAATTCTTTTTCTAGTCCTAGTGAAACCAAAGATAATATGGCCTGGACACAATGCTCAACATTTTAAATACGTGATCCCTATTTTATAGATGAGAAAATCGATGTAAGGAATGTCAAATTGCATGCCCAAGATCATATAGCCGGTTGACTCCAAAGCTCACACTCTCAGCTCCTCTGCTCTCCTGTCTCTCATGCGAAGCTGAAACTAACCTCCCTGATGACTTCTAAATCCTCATTCAATCTGTGGAGCAGCAGGACACAACTCCCCTTCCACTTCACAGCCATGTACCTTGGAGAGAATGTGCCCGATGTCCTTCAGTGGACTGGGAATGCCACAGGCAGTTGTCAGGAATGGTGATGCTCCCTCGGGTCCCTTCCACTCCACACTAAACATTTCTGTCTTCCCTTAAAATGTATGACAGGACTTCCTGGTCATTATTCCTAACAAACAGATAGATGCATTTATATAAGAGTCTTTCCAGAAAAGGGCAGACAACTCTTGAATGATGCTCCACCAGCCACCCCCTACAATAACTCAGCAGTGGGCCACCAGGAATGGAAAACCTGGCCCTCCACACCATCAGTTTATGTACTGCCTAACACCTACTGAGCAAGCAACAGCTATGAGACTGTACTTGGTCCCCTGGTCCCAAGAATCATGCCAGCAACAGGAACAAAAGGTCATTGGTCTTGGCACAGAGTTTGGGAAGGCAGTTGGGTGACAGACAATTTGGTGACAGACAGGATACACCTTTGGGTATTGACTAATTGCCAAGCATGGGTTGAAGTCCTCAGAAACTCACTTCTCCCTTTGCCCTGTGCCATCAGAGACCTCCATGATCATAGGATGTGATATTTAAAGGGATGATGGTGATTTTTTTTTCTAATCCAATTTGATTGTAACTGAGACCCTCTTAATGCCCACACTGAAAAATGCATTGTTCTCTAGTATTGACCAACACCCTGGGAAGTCTGTAAAATGGACATAAGTACAATATGAGTTATGAATACTAACTGGGATGTAATATGCTATCTGCCTGGCACAGTGCCAAGCATGCAGGGGACTCTCCATTGAAGGGAGCCAGTGTCATCAGCAGGGACTGGGACCCACATCTTTCTCAAGTTTCCCTGACACAGCACTTTGTACTTTGTACATCAGCCTCCCTAGTGCACCTATCACAACATGGGCAGAGATGGCATGATCTGGGGCATAGAGTGAAGGAACAACAAAATCGTGGCTCTCGGTGAGCTTGTGATTCAGTGGGAGATGCAGAAACCACCCCATCTCATGGATCTTCTCAGCAGAATGTGACACAGCTGTGTGGTTCTTCCTTCTTAAAACCCTTTCCTCTCCTGCTTTCAGAAATAGTACCATCTATTTACTTCATAGATAATCATGAACTTCTTTGCTGACTCCTCATGCTCTCCTAGGTCTCTAAATGTTGGTGGTCCTTGGGGATCTTCCCTTTCATCTCCAAAGAAACCTTATATCCTAGGTGACGTCATCAGGTTAAATGGTGTTAAGTACCAACCGGACGCTGATGATCCTGACATTTTTCACTTCAGCCTTGATCCCTTCCTAAGCTCCAAGCTCCAACACCCAACAATCTATATGTCGTTTTCAGTTCAATGGTTCCTGAGATTCTTAACCTTAACATTTCCCAAACTGAACCATATTTCACCCATCCCAAATCCATTTCTCTTCTCCACTTTTATTGGACTTACCTCTCATTCCCATGGTTTATTCATTCAAAATATGCTTACTGAGTGTCATCATTATTACAAGCATTATCTAGTTCATAGAGGAAAAAAAGACAAAGTCCCTATTTTCATGAATTTATAATCTAGCAGCAGAGCCAGAAAATAAAGCAGTAATAAGCTCAATAAATAATATAATTTCAGGTACCAATACTTGTTCCTCCCTCTACATCTCAGTAGATGACATCACCATTGGCTAGTTGCCGAGGTCAGAATGCTTGAAGTCATCCTTGACTCCTTCCTTTCCCTCAATATCTTTGTGTGATCTATCAACAAGTTCTATTAGCTCTACCTCCAAGATATATTTGTTTTGAAGAGTTGTTAAGTGGTGGAGGTGTTAAGAATGGATGGAATCAAGGATGTGCCATATGCTGTCTTTGAAAAAAAAAAGGAATAAGATGAAAAAAATTTCCTTCATTCTTCAGAGAAATACAGGGGATAGGGATCAATCATCAAACACATTCATGTTGGTTACCAGGACAATTCATGCTATTTCTGCTCCTGGGTGTCATATTTCTCCAGGACTTGTTCTTTGGGGTGGGGGCTCTCTAATTCCTCTTTTCACTGAAGTGGGGGTGGTGGTACTTCTCTTGCCATTGGATACACCCCAAGGAAGACCTCAAATAGTTTTCATGAAGTCTGACTGAGGCACAGGTGCAAGGGCATGCCTTTGTGTGCCTCTGCCCACCTCATCCCATCCTCTGAGCATGGGTCTTAGAAGTGTCTTGCAATGTTCAGAGGAAGGCTTACAAATGGAGTAAGTTAGATGGCAACCAAAAATAAGCATTTGCATTGCATGTGTCATTTCTGTAGGATGGTCATCAAATGATCTGTTGGTCACTGCTGACATCAGAATGGGGGACAGCCACAGTTTCTCTAGAGTGCCCATGCTCCCTGCAAGGACTCACCTAGCTCCCACATTTTTCCTGAGTCCTGGCAATACTAGAGCTTTCTTTATGACATAGGGTGAAGTTTGGAGAGCTCTTTGTGTTGATTCCATATCTTCCTGCTGGATCCCTCTGGGTCTCATCAACACTCTATCTCCTCTCTTTTCTTCCTTTGGTGGTGGTGGTAGTAGAGAGGAGCCTTGCTTTGATGCAACCTGTACAAAATCTATTGCCAGAATCCCACACTGCTCCACTTCTTCCTGAGACCTCGCATTTCAAATCTCAACAGCAAGACTTGACCATTTTGTCAACTTTCTCCTTAGTCAACTATGTGGAATGTCTAGCAGACGGAATGGTGAAGTTAAGTATGAGAAGAAAATACATCAAAAATAATAAGAATCTCTCTACCAAGGTTGACTTGTCATTGAGGAAGGCCTCAAATTGTGGGGAAGGCTACACCTGCAAATATAAGACCCTTGGCATTTATAAGAAGTCTCTATCTATATAATCTCACTGAATATTCACATTAGTCCTGTGAATTAGTTACACTTAAAATAGATAGATGATAGATGATAGCTAGATTAGCTAGTAAGGTAGGTAGGAGATATAGATAGATAGATAGATAGATAGATAGATAGATAGATAGATAGAATGGATGGATGGAGAAAGAGCAAGAGAGAATGAGGGAGGGGGAGGGAAAGAGAGAGAGAAGCTTCCCAGAGCTAGGATGGATGGATGGATGGATGGATGGATGGATGGAGAGAGAGAGAGAGAGAGAGAGAGAGAGAGAGAGAGAGAGAGAGAGAGAGAAGGGTGAGGGAGAGAGAGAGAAGCTGCCCAGACCTAGGGCTTAAAATCAGGATTCAGACTTCAGTTTAGTGAGTTATTCAATCCCCAGATGAATTCTACTGGTACACCTCTACCCTCGACCTTAGACCCCAAAACCCAACCTTCATCCATCTGAGCTTCCCTCAAACAGACAACTTAAGACAATTTCTCTTCCCTCCTCAGATCTGGACAGCTAATCAGGGGGTCAGAGGCTTACCATCCTTCCTCACTACCCTGAGTGAGTCCTGTACTGTTGCTCTCCCCCATTTCCTGGAGATAATGTGATCTAGAGCCAAGGCAGGAAGATGGGTCTTTAAGAGAGGTGGGAAAAAGGGACAAACTTACAGGTGACTCTGACAGGGGTGGGAGGGAGCTGTATGCTTGTGCTTTAAAGAGTGCAGAACAAACTTGAGGTCTTCAAAGCATGAACAACATCAAGAGGAATGTGCTGATTTTTTTCCTTTTGATTTGTTTTTAATTAAACATGTGCCAAGGGGGTGGAACAGACCTGCATTGCTTCTAGGAGAACTTGAGTTTCAATCTATCTGCCAAAAGCCCTTTAAGGACACTGTTGGCTTCTATCTTTTTTATCATGGCTGAGAAGTGAAGGTGCACTGAAAAAAAAAAAACACAACTCATTCTGGTTTAAACAAGAATAAGGGGAGTAGGAGTTGACCTACTCAGCACTTTGTGGAGAGAGGCCACATTATATTATTCATGATTGTGGTATCATTAGAGGGTCAGTGCTGGGTGGAGGATCACTTTAAGAAAAAGAAGAAACAATGATAGAAGAACAAATAAATTTATTCAGTATGAGCAAATAGCCAAAATGAATTTCCAGAGCCATGGAAACCCAACTACTTTTCTTTTGCAATCTCTCTTCAAACACTACACAACAAACAAACAACCACCCCCCAAACCACTCAAAACCCCAACCCTGCAGTTTGAATTGAATGGAAACACTTTGTGATGACAAAGCTGGTGTCCCCACTCCTCCTGGAATACTCCATAACCCTCAGTGGCTCCCCACAAATGGGGTCTCTGAAGGGGAGGGGGCCCTGGAGGCTAAGCACCCATTGGCTTCTCCGGAGATGTAGAGACATTAGTAGGTTGGATGCCAGTTCCCACCTTGGGAACATCTCTGGGCCATGGGGAGGAGGCTGTGGTGAGCTGTCTTCACCCCAGCTGGTCACACACTGAACAGGTTGGCATCACTGCTCAGCAGTCTGGGGACCCACCAGCAGCCTGAGCTGGTTGAGGGCATCTCTCAAGACCCTGGTACCTCTTGGTTCCAGGCTTCAAGTGGTAGCCAAGGCAGGCTTTGGAGGAGAGCATCCGAAGAGATCATTTTCTCCTGCAATGACCTCATCTCTCTGCCAACCCCACTTAGTGGCTTCTCACAAGAGCAATTACTAACTTGACTGTCCCACATTCTGTGCATGTATTTAATGATTATAATGACAGCAACCAAGGGCGTTTTCTTCCTTTACTTTTGGACCCCCACCTCCCTGCACCCCCCATGCACACACACAGGCCCCATCCCTGTGAGGTCAAGCAATGTAGGGTCCCACCTGCCTTTCTAGGCTGGCTGGCCAGACCCTGCATGTTTATTCTCGCGTCTCCAGCTGCACCTGGGAGGGGAAGCAGACTGACCATCTTTGTTCTTGTGGTGGAGGGGACAAGAGAGCTTGACACTCATTCCCCCCCCTCCCCCAGGCATTTCTACAAGACAAGGAAACCCTGCTGGTGGCTTCGGGCTTTTGTACCTGCTTGTCCTGGTGGAGAACTTCTGGACCAGGATGCATCAGACTCTGGCTCAGAGGCTCTAGTTTACAGCCTTGTTTATTTGTTTGTTTTCTGTATGAGCTCTCTCTTTGGCCATTTTTCCATCACTACCTCTCCTTCAGTTGAGAACCCAGGAGGGAGGAGAATGCACTGCCAGGTTCAAGGACTGGAGCACCATCTGTGACCTAAACATGCACAAGCGTGTCTGGGCAATTTTGTGTATCATTTTTAGGGTGTCCCAGATCTTTCTAAGGAAACCAAGGAGCTCCTCTAAAACAGCGCTTCCCGAACATGAATAAGCCTGGAAATCATCCAGGGAATCTCCTTCGAACGCAGACCCCAACTCAGGGGGGCTGGGGTGGGGCTTGCCGTCTGCATTTTTAACAGGCTCCCAGGGGGTGCCCACACCTCTCATCCGGGGCATCTAGACCCTCACTACTCAGATGTGGTCCTGGGACCAGCAGCATCAGCACCCCTGGGAGCTGGTTAAAAAGGCAGAATCTCAGGCCCCATCCCTGATCTACAGAAACAGAAACTTTGGCCACCACTAGGTAGCTAGTCACCTTCTCTCTACTCGCCCCCCACCCCCCAGCTCATCCAGGTTATAGAGTGTAAACAAACACATCTGCATCTGCTCTGGGCAGGACTTGGTTAACTTCAGAGGCTGGTCAAGTAGGAAAATCACTAATTTCCCCAAGGAGCCCCAGAAATGCTGTGGGCAGCCAGCCTTCCTCTGTGAGTCATTGGAAGGCTGCAAACAGGACCTTGTGCGGTGTTTGTGGAAGGTAATGTGGCTGAATTAATGATGATGCAGGAGCCTTCACTGAGGTGATTCTTGGCTCTTTTAATTGTACCATTTCTCAACCTAATGCTGCCTCGCTGCCATTTCTGAATTATATCACTGCACGCATCCAGAGACACCCATGCTGTGGATTAATTCTCCCACTCAAACTGATAAACTACCCAACACATAATTTATACTCATCTGTCTTTGCCTTAATCTAGCCAAACCCTCTTCCCTCTACTCTGTCAACTGGCGTGCTTTGAGAAAATTAGTCTTTGAACTGAGTCCTGTCTTTACGCACCATCCATGTAAGTCCATTTGGAAAGCTACATAAGGAAATTGGGAGCGAGAAAGGTCCAGGCTCTTTTCTGACTTTTATCTTGACTTCATCCTGCTGAGGCGCTTTAACCAGCGGTACTTTACATACTGAAAGTTGTGTGCTGTTCTATCATCAACCAAGAAACTGTTCTCTGCTGCCCCCTGGGCCTCACGGCTCACCACACCTTTGCCCCCAGCCTCAACTCTATGTCCTGACCTTGGAGCCAGAAATGCTGCTTTCTCCAATCAGCACCTGTAGCTGGCTTCCTTCCTTTACTCACTTTCTCAGGCACCTCCCCTGACTGTTGGGTCACAGATGCCAAGAGTGCTCTTCTGTGTCACCTTAGCAGAGATGCCTCTCTCCTCTTTGGCTCTTCTTGAGCTCTTGGGGAAGAGACCCATGGCCTTGATTCTGACTCAGTGGTCCCACCCATTGCTGGTCCTGGTGTGGACTTGGCATCTTGCTGGCCCAGGCATGTGGTGCCCTGTGTGACAGGTCTTGTCCCAGCTAACCTATGTGGTTGTGTCTGCCTTTAATTCTGGACCTTTAGTGTTTCTGGGGTCTCCCAAACCCCTTGGGTTCTCCTGAAGCTCACCTTCTTGCATTTAGACAGTGTCCTCAGTATTTGTCGGCATTCCCCTGTCTGACTGTCTGTCCAGTCTTTGTGCCACAGCCTCCCTGCAAGTCCCTTCCTGCTCTGGTTCAGGGCTCTGGAAGGATCCAAACCTCCATTCAAATGAAGAACTTGGGCTTCTTTCTCCAACTAAGACCCTTTTGGGGACTTTGTCCTAAATCCTGTGACCCTCCCCAAATGGAGCCAGATGGACCCAAGGGGCCTGGGGGACACAGGAGTCCTGTTAACAACCCAGTTAACAGGCCCATGAGATCTCTTGTGGTGAGCCAGCAAACTCTTAGTTTGGGATTGAGGGGTGGATATGGGGAAAAGAGTGTGGACCGATTCTCTCTTCCATAGACAGCTCTACTAAAGATTGGGAGTCAGCACCATGTTCCGCAGTAAAACAACAAAGGAACTGGCCCAAATGTAGGCCCCAAAGAGGCATATTTTTAGATAATTAATCTTTGTGCTTTGCTATTGGGTTCAACCAAACATCGTAAGGTCACAAACTGGCAAATCACAAGAGAAAACACTGGAGAAACTGTTAGCTTACAACCGCATCAGGGAGGCATTGAGATTCGAGGCAGGAAGGGGGAGTTTCCAGAAGTTATGAGCTATGGTTGGTTTTGTCCCCTTACAGAGCCTGACCTGCATGGTCAGCCATTTGACAGCGATCACAGAACTCCCCTAGAATGTTTGTTGCCTTGACCATTTGCTCTGCCCAAGTCCCTGCTCTGAATAAAGTGCACTCTTTTATATATCCACTCCTTGCCTATGGTGTCTTTCTAGAGAGAGTTATGAAACAGTCCTGGGAGATCACGGATCTCTGCTATTGGATCTCCATGAGGCTTCTCTAACACTTATCAAGGCTTCCCACCACCAGGTAGCAGGGTCTTGCTCCCCAGGCCCCTCAAGTCCCTGAATTTATTCCCACCTGCACATTCTCAACTCATGACCTCCCCCCCTCACCACTTTACAAAGTACTCCTCAAGGCCCAGAAGCTACCTGACCCAGCCCCTCACTAGCTTCTGTAAGGTTTAATAGATGGAGGCAGAGATGGAAGGAAAAAGAGACCACGTTATGGAGCCAAGAAGGCCTTTATTGGAGGCTGCAATTCCAGGGGGAGGTTCCGTGACTCTGGAGCGGGGAGTCAGGGAAGTCGCGCCTGATATGGGAGAGCAAGGTGTTTTGTGGGTGCAGGAGTTCCAGGTTTGAGCTCAGGTGGGCCGATAGCCAAGTAGGGGCATCTTTGGACGGTGGCAGGATTCAATTGGCTGTTCACTTCGGTGGGGCGGGGGATGCTGGAATTCCACGGTGAGGCATTCCAGTTTGAGACAGTCCAGATTGAGAGTGGGGGTCATCAGTCCTGGTGGAGCCTGGATCTGTTATCTCACCTGCAATAAAATGACCGCTGGTGCTTTTCAAATGGCTCGGGTCATCCCAGGTTTGCAAGTGGGGGTTGTCAGGGTTCGCAGCTCTCCACATCAAAGTGGCCACTGAGTTGCTTTCCCATGGCAACTCTTACAGCTTCCTCCTCCCACTGCCTTCCTGCCATCCTTGACCCAAGGTTTTGGTTGGAAATGGAGAAGACTCCTCCAGCAGAAGCTAGAATTTGAACATGAAACACACACTGCTTCTTTGTTAACTTTTATTTAGAGGACCAGATGACGTTGACTGTCAATAACAGGGCTGAGGAAGTCTTTGGGAGTTCCTGGCATCTCACAGGACACAAAGTCAAGCCTTAGAGTTCTGGCTTCGAATAAGCTCACGGTCGCACTCCCTTCCAATGGGAAGAATAGATGCAAGAGTTCAAGGTGGAGCCCCAAGAAACTGTCAGCAAGACTGTGCCTGAGATTATAGGACCCTCAGAGAAGGATGAGGAGGGGAAAAGAAAATCCAAACACAAGGCATCCTTCATGTAAGGATGAAGGTCTGAATCAAACTGACTCCATGACAGGCTTCAAGTTTCCCCTCTGACCTTGGAGGCCTAAGTGTCAGTTTCTCAGAATCATTAGACAATAAAAGGGCACAGATTGCTCAACCAGGGACCACCCTAGTAACACCCAATCAGAAGTGGCCAGCTAAAATGCTTAACATTCCTAAGGGCAGGCCTAGAGATAGAAGCTATAGATAATCACTTATTGCTTAAGGCTAGTTACACCCTATGTGAGGGTCCTTAGCCCACTCTGTAATTGGTTAATACTCTAAATGTTGTGATTGGGTCCCGCCAAAAGTAATGAACACTCTGGACAATGTGTATGGTTAAAGTTACTGCCAATAATGTTATGTGATAATGATTGGATCACTGTACCTGTGTCACAATTTCCTGTAACTCCCCCTTCCCATAACCCATAAAGGCCCTACCACGCCTTTGTTCGGGGCTCTCAGCACCGATCCACTGCATTGGTGCAGTCTGTGAGCCCAAGCTTATAAGCCCGTAATAATAAATGCCCTTCGCTTTTGCATGCATGCCTCGGTCTCCCTGGCGGTCTCTGGTTTTTGGGGACAATATTGTGGTTTTGGGCATAACACTTCAAAGGATCAAATCAAGCTCTATGTGTGTCCTCTGATGGAATACAAATGCCTTCTGATTTTTCTCTTTTCTTAAAGTTTACTAATTTTGAGAGAAAGTGTGTGAGAGGGGAAGGGGAAGAGAGAGAGAGAGAGAGAGAGAGAGAGAGAGAGAGAGAGAGAGAGAGAGAGAGAGAGAGAGAGAGATTCCCAAGCAGATTCCATAGTCTCAGTGTGGAACCTGATGTGGGGCTCAAATCCATGAACCATAGTATCATGACTTGAACCAAAATCAAGAGTTGGATGCTCAACCAACTAAACTACTCAGGTGTACAAATGCCTTCTGAATTCATTCCCGGTTTTAGTAAGAACTGACCTTTTTGCCACATCACTTATTTCTTCTTTGCTTCAACATCCCCCCGCCCCCTTTTTGCTCTCTCTCTCCTGGCTTTTATTGGACAAATTCCACCCAGCAAATTAGAAACCATCCTAAATATTTCAAACGTCAGGAAAGCGCTTGATGGAAGACGTTACCAAAGCATTGGAAGAGCTGAGCCACAAGAGCCACAAAGAGGAAGATAAGCTATCCCAGAGATTTGAGATGGCAGGAAGCAACTATTGCCTCCGAGGCTGGAGGAACCAAAGTCAGGAGGTCCCAGAGTCCAGGCAAACAATGTGGCTTGCAGCACAAGAGGTAATTCAGAGCAATCACTGAAGCGCTGCAAGAAGCACCAAGGGGCCACTGGGCCCAATGGCTGCCTGTTGCTGCTGGCATTAGACCTAGTACCACCCCTGGCACCTATGCTGCTCTTTAGACCCAGGACCCAATAAACCATCTGGGATGGGGTGTGTGGGTGGGGGCTGATTTACCTGGAAAGTGAAATTCTCTTCAGGACCAGCAGAAAACTTCGTCCTTCCCTGAACCCCTTTCCCCCCAGTCCACATTCTCCTTCTATGTTCTCTTCTCTCCAACAGCCCCCTGTCCTGGAGCTTCTAAGGCTGAGAGACCCCCAGATTCATTCTTCTCGTTGGCCAGGGCACTGTACTGCCAGCATTGTGGGGGAAGCAAGCTCCCTATTGAGCAACCTTTCCTTACAGCCTGAGTGAGGAAAAACTGCCCAGCGATGCTGCAAGACAGAAGCTGACCTGGAGGGGGGCATTTCTTTGTCCCCTGTCCCCCTCCCTCAGGCCCTCTGCCCCTCTTATGATGCCCCCATAGGCTGGCCTGTGCCTGTGGACACCTCTGGGCCCATCAGTCGTCCAGGTAATGAACAATGACAGCTCATCACATTACTGGCCTGCCTCTCTGGCAGGAAGGTTAAGGGCTGGTGAGGCTCATTAGCATCTGCCTGGAAGGGCCCTCTTCCTCCTCTCAGAGCCGCCCCCTCCTTTCCAGGCCCTGTTCCAGTGGGCTGTCAGCTGTGTGTCACCAGCAGTTGTAGGGTGTCACGAGCAGTCGTGAAGAGGGTCGGAGTAACTTGTTGTTTGATGGTAGTAACGGGAGGAAGGCACATGCATGCTTTGCTTTTGAAAACTTACCAGCAGTCTCTAGAATTCCAAGACGCTTTCCTGAGTAGGAGAGGAGGAGGTGGAACCAGTGAGAGCTGCAATAATGCACTGGGAGCTTGTCCCGGGGAGCATGAGTGTGAATGCCACCCCAGCGTGGCCGGTGCAAAAAGACTGGGCCAAGACTGCCTGCTGCCTGTCCCCCTCCCTGCTGCCTGTCCCCTCCCTGCTGCCTGTCCCCTCCCTGCTGACTCTTAGCTGGAACAGCCAACGTGGAATGGCCATGCATATCCTTAAGGGGCCCATGATTAGAGCATCCAACCAAGGCGATCCTCTGACACAGCGTGTCTGCAACATGAGTGCCACAAAAATCTCCAAGGGATCTTGTTAAGATGCAGACTTTGACTCAGTGGGTCTGGAGCGGGGGCAGCCAGGGATTTCCAGACACTGGTGTGAAAAACGGAGGAAATGTGCTAAGGCTTCTAGGCTCAAACCATCCAACACCTTCTGTTAAGTAGAGTGTGGAGGTGGGGTGTTTTCTTACATGGTCTCTTTTCCTAGGGCCCCTCGGAGTCCCCTAAGCCCAAGTCCTCAAGGACAAAGACCATGCTGGGCCCCTGTGACCATGACAGGGGCTGGTTATGTGTGCCTGGACTGATGCACGCCAGTTTGGAATGCCTGATTATTCATGAAACATTAATTACATCCCACTTCCCCAGATTTCATTGAAATCACAGATGGATCAAAATTTAAAACTGGAGGGGACTGTGGAAAACCTGCAGTTCAGTTCTCTTATTTTAAAGATTTTTTAATGTTTTTTTTTTAAACTGGGGGAGGGGGGAGAGAGAGAGAATCCGAAGCAGACTCTGTACTGTCAGTGCAGAGCCCGATGCAGGGCTTGATCCCACGAACTGTGAGATGATGACCTGAGCTGAAATCAAGAGTCAAACGTTTAACTGATGGAGCCTATCTGGGTGCCCCCAATTCTCTTATTTTAAGATGATGAAAGTAAAGCCCAAATGCTCATGTTACTGCCTTAGCCCCCAACACAGGGTCTGAGCCATCAATATTGGTTCACCCAATTGATGAAATACCCAGTGTCCTGCCTTATAAAATCCATCAGAACAAGGACCCTTTGCTGCTGTTTTTCAACGTTCTACAGTAGGGGTTGCAACCCATGTCTACAGGAGCCAAGGACTGAGGTGGCTGAAAGGAAAGATCTGTGGGACCCAGGAAGATGGATGACACTTGATTTTTTTTCCAGAGAACCCAGAAGCTTACAGTTTGGGGTGGAAATCCGATGTTTAAATATTGGCAGCTATTTCAATAGCTACTTTAAAATAGAATACTATGTAGCCAAAACAAGACAAGTTGCCAAAGCAGATAGACCTGCTTGCTCTCAGCCTCTGAACTTCATGGACATCAGGGATTGAAAAGTGATTTCCGTTCACATGTCTGCTTGGATGTAGCCAAGGCTCAGGAGGCCCTGCTAGCTTAGTCAGAAAGAGTTTCTTTCCTAAATACAGAAGGGAAGTTTCCTGACAGTCAGGATGTAGGTAGTATATCAGACTTTAAAATCTCTCTCCGTGTAACCAGAGTAAGTTGCTTGGCTCACTTAACTCAGCTTGGAACGTGTTTGGAAATCACCTTAAGGTTGGGTGTCTGGTGCTCTAAGGCAGGTGACTGGGGATTTTTCTGAACTGAACTGTTCCCTTAACAAGCGATCCATAAGTGGGTTCCCATACTGACCTACACACCCAGGGGATTGTGGGCAGGGATGTTGGACGAGGTACAAACTGTAGTGTGACTGTCTGTCCAATAGGAATATTTTGTAAATGTTTAACCAACATACATGCAGGAAACATGGACATAATCTAAATACAGGAAACTGCACAGAATACCACAGACTGTAGTAGGTACAGCTGTGGTGAGCATAGCACAACGTACAGACTTATTGAGTCACTAGATTGTACATCTGAAACTAATGTAACTTGAATACCATGAATACCAATGAATTTTTATAAACTGAACATATGTATATAACCAGTACTCAAATCAAGAAGGAATATGATGAGAACCCCCTAGAAACTCCTGACCCCCCAATATGACTCACCCCCCAATCCCACCAGGATGAACACTCTCACGTCTTCTAACAGCACAGATTTTCTTTCTTTATATACATATTGTGCTGGCTTCTTTTGCTCAACATTGTTTTTAAGATTAATTCGTCCATATCATGTGTGGCTGTGTTGCTATGGTGCCTCACTGCTACATAGTATTCCCTCGTGCGTATGTAACACTATTTGTCCATTGCACTATTGGTGCACATTTGAGTGGTTTTTATTTGGGAGGTTATTACTAATGGTGCTGCTATGAGATTTCTGGTGTGAATGAGTGTGTGTGTGTGTGTGTGTGTGTGTGAGAGAGAGAGAGAGAGAGAGAAAGGAGGGACAGAGAGAGAGAATCGTTTGTCAGTACAAAGCTACAAAGCCAGGGCTCAATCTCACAACCTGTGAGATCATGACCTGAGCTGAAATCAAGAGTTGGATGTTCAGCCAACTGAGCCACCCAGACGTCCCATCCAGGACATTTCTTTGGATGAACATATGTACATATTTCTTTGGGATCTATACTTGGGACTGGAAATGCTGGACCATGGGCTATGCATAAGTTAAGCTCTGGTAGATGCTGTCAGTGATCCAAAATGATTGTATCAGTGCTCATTCCTGCCAACAGTGCATGAGTGTTTCTATTGTTCCATATCCCTGCCAACATTTGGTTGTTGAAAGAGAAGAGCTCAGTTTGTTTTTCATTTGGTGGCAGTGTACTGTATCACATCACTGTATTTTAATTTGCATTCTCTTGAAAACTAAGAAAGCTGGGCACTTTTTTTGTATACTTAATGGCCATTTGGATATCTTTTTCTATGAAAAGTCTGTTCAAATCTTTTGCCCATTTAAAAAGAAAGGTTATCTTTTTGCTCCATTAATGGCGTCTTTTGATAAATAGACATTCTGGTGTTTATGTTCACCCATTTATTATTTTTTTCCTTTTTATGATTAGCTTTTTCATGTCTTGTTTAAGAAATGTTTGTCCACTCAAGGTCACAAAGATACTTCCTTGAAAATCATTATTAAGTTTTACCTTTCACATTCTAGACAGAGATTGGAGTGAGCTTCCTTCTGTCTTCTTGAGATAATATCTCCCAGGCCCAGTGGGCATGTGACATGGCCGAGTGGCTGTACTCCATGTGGGCAGGAGCAAGGGTCTGCACTTGGACAGCCAGACCTTCCAATCACCAGCTGCTTGACATGAGGCAGCTGCTTCCCCTCTCTGTGCCTCGATTCTCCAGGGGTAATAATCCTGGCTTCCTTGTGGTTCTTCTGGTGAGGACTGATAATGAGAATCCACACCCAAGACTGAGAACAGTATCTGACACAAAATAAACATTCGCTAAGGGTTGGTGATCTTTACTGGTCTTGATTAGATGAGCTAAGGCAGAAAGAGTGACAAGGATGGATAGAAGTGATAGAAGTGGACCTTCAGTGGGTCCCAAATCCTGGAGGGGGTGCAGGGAAAGCGATTGAGAACCACTCATCTCTATCCTTCGCTTACATAGGCTCATGGGTCACAGACTGTCAGAGTGTAAAAGCCAGAAGTAAGAAGTTTACTCTGGGAATTCAGGGCCACAGAGCCCAGATATCCAGGAAGTCCCTTGGTCACATTTAGCCCCTCCCCTGGGGCTAGGAATGATGGGCCATGACCCCACTACTTATTTGAAACAGGAAACAATTAAACAGTGAATTTAAGGAGGAGTCAGCTCTGCTGACAGTCTCAGCTTCCAAGAGGTAGAGCCTCATCTGGGGACTGAGACGGTCTTCCCAGAGTGGGTCCCATGGGAGAATGAGCACTTGACCCTAAGCCCAACAAGCAGAGATTCAAGGACAGGATCACTTAGTGAGTCAAAAAATTCCTCAAGAGAATTTCTAGAATTGTGTATATTTCTTCTCTTCAGGTAAATCTCCAGAATTATATAAAATAGCGTCATACCCCTTAGCTCCGAACAGGAGTCCACAAATTCCGTGTATAAAAATCCAGATGGCAAATATATTCCGGGCTCTGTGGTCTCTGTTGCAGCTTCTCAACTCTGCCCTTGTCTTGTGAAAGCAGCCATGTAGGCAATATGTAAACAAGGGAGCGTGGCAGTGTCCCATATTTATGGACACTAAAATTTACATTTCATATAATATTCATATCCCCATAGTATGATATATATATATTTGTTTTTTCCAACCATTTAAACGTAAGAAACCATTCTGAGTGTGTAGGCCTTGCACAAATGGACAATAGGCCAGATTGACCCATGGGAAGTAGTCTCAGTCAGTCCTAATGCAAGTGTGGTCCCTGGGCAAACAGTGGCAGCATCGACTGGGAACCTGCCAGAAATGGGATCTCTCAGGCCCAACCCATATTCACTGCATCAGAAAGTGGGGGTGACCCTCTCGATGATTCGTATACATGGTCCAGTTTGAGAATCACTGGACACTCATTCCAAGCCAATTTTTCCCACCTTCTGTTTCTATCTTTTTTGCATTAGACAGGCCAATTAACCTGAAATCTGGAATCCCTTCTGAGAAGTCCTTCCCTCATAGCTGCTGGCTGAAGCAAATGGCTCCAGAAAATTATCAGCAGGTGTCCACATTCTGGCCGCATGGGTCTGATTTGCCTAGTACCAGACACATGATCAAAATCTGGTTAGTGACAGGTACCTATAATCAAAGCTAATTGGATTCACCTCTGTGAGCCTTCCAAATGGCTAGGTCAGTAGGAAATCATTCATTGCTACTGGGAACCAAAGTAAAAATCCAAAAATGCAGAGATGGAGGGCAACACACAGCTTTCATGGGGCAGAAGATGTGAGGAAACAGAAGTGATAGGGGAGGTAACTATCTGAAGCTCATCATTACAGACAAGGGTCTTCAGAAAAGAGGGGAGCTGAGCTCCCTTAACAGCCAAGCATTAGGGCAGACATCAGAAGACTTCTCCACTAAGAGGACAGCAGGGACATCTGGTCACTAAGCTGCTCTGCACCCTGAAATGTGAGCCTGCCCCCCATGCCTGGGGAATCCCAGGTCCCTGTAAGATTTCTGGTCCCATGTGAGTCCTGCCAACAAACAGGGATGGACTGTCTGTTCCTTGGCACCAAAAGAGTAGAACATTCTCTCAATGGACAGAGCATTTGGCCAACACAATGTTGAGGCTTTCCTTAACACGTTATGCACACGTGTGTTTCCCTCTCCTATCTCTCCTCCTTCGTGGACCTAAATCTTACTCTCTAAGACCTCACTTAAAAGCAGTCCTCCCCAGAAAAGTCTCCCTTGATTCTCCTGCTCTTCTTCCCTGCCTGATTGGTCCACCTTTCCCTCAGAGCCAGTACCCTGTTACTGGAAGCCCTCTGCATTTCATTCTGCCATATTTTAAGTTAGCCACTGCAAGTATCCTCAGGTGACTTGGAGAATCTGGATCTTTGTGTCCTTGGTTCATGGTCAAAGTTTAATCAAAGTTTCGGGGAGATCAGAGAAGGTCCAATCACCTGTTCTGGGTGACCTCTCCACCCTCACCACCCACAGCCATTCAACAGACAAGAAGAGCAAGGTCCAGAGAGGTGACAAGATTTGACAACCTTGGTTGAACGATGCTTTAGGACAGGAAGGACCAGACATCCCTGGTAGGTCCCCTTACCAAGCCCTGTCTCCTTCACACTTCTAAATCCCTTCTCCACACTTCAAGCTGAGGGGACCTGAGATAATTTCAAGGGCTTTCAATGACCATGTGCAATTAACTGTATGGGAAATATCTCCAGTCAATTAGTGTTGGCATGTTTCCAGGGCTGTCACAACCTGCTCGGGAGCAATCAGACTTAATTATCTTGTTGTCTTTTCTTTTTCTTTTTTTTAAAAATGTTAATCTCATTTGTGAGGGTTTCTGTAAACAATTAGGTAAGCAGAGACTTTTAATTTGAATGAAGCAAATCGAATGAAGCAACTGTATTTTACCAAAAACTCCCTCCAAGGCCTTAACAATCTCAGTGGAGTCCCGTAGTTAGTATTAGGGCCTGCATCTCCTTCTAAAAAATTCACTAGAATCATGTTCCCTGGGAGCAGACACTTGGATTAGCCATGGAGGGCAACTCACTTTTTTGTTTGTTTGTTGACCACCCTAGAGCCCCAAATAGGAGCTGAGAAAGGGATGGTGCGTATTTTGTTTGGGCTCCAACAGTAAACTTGTGGAATTATGCTAAACAGCTGTTTAATAGTAGCAATAGCTGCTCAGGGAGAAAGCAAAATGCAAGCACAGCCCTTCACAGACTAGAGTTCCCACCTGCCCACCCATCCATCTGTTGTCCCTCCGGAATCGGGCGTCCTTGCCATTTGAGGGGACCTGAGTCCTCAACACCTGGCTCTTCGTAGAGGCGGCTGGTTAACCATTCCATATTGCCTGGTCACAGCTGTTGGCTTGCGAGAGATGAAGGCTAAGAAGGGGCAATTATGGGATATTTTCTGGAATGCTGGGGCAAGAGCAGCTCTCTTTTTGCTGGTGGTGGTAGGCTATAAGAAGGAGAGGTTATACATGCTATCACTTTGTGAGAAGAGTAATCTTCATGAGAATGAAGGAAAAATGAAAGACAGTAGAGGGGAGAGAGAGAGAGAGCAAGAGGGAGAGAGAGAAAGACTCTTGATGCCAATGGTTGAGTTCATACCCTAGTCAAACTACATCCTTGATTTCTCAGTTATTCGGCCAATAATCCACTTTGCTTCCTCCTTAATCCAGCTGACATTGTGTCTGTTGCTTACAACTCAATGAACCCTTCCAAATACAGTATTAAAGTGAAATCTTTTCAAGGCGAAAAATGATAACTGAACCATATACTGTCAATCTCACACCGCAGTTAAAGCCCCATTTCAGCTGAAGCCTGCTCAAGAGCCTGAATGATAAACCGAGATGGGATTACTCATATGGAAAGAATAACTTGCGTTTTACCTCTGTTCCTTCCTGTCCCTGAGGCACTGAGACCCTTTTTCTTCAGAATCCTCAAGGATTTGTGCAATGACCTGTGTGCTGTTTGCCTCTTGGTATTTCTCTGCTGACACATCCAGGGATGACTTGGCCGTACCTTGGCTGCCTGGAGTCCACAGGGCCATGATCTCCAGATCTTGCCCCTCTTCTGCCTATGACTGTCTACATGAGCTTGGGCAAGGCATGCATCTACCCTCTATTTCCCCTGTGCATGGTAGCTAGGCACGGCTGGTCATGGTGCCCAGAGGTCCAACCTGTTTGAGTACCTTTCAAAGTCTCCTTTGAATCCATGTGCTACCCTAGCCGTGTCACAGCCTCTTTTCCCAGGGATCCCATGCTCCTGACTCAGACCAGATCTCAAACAGCCCTTTTCAATGCAGCTCGTGTTCTGCAGAGCTCCTGGTGTCTCTCCCCCACCCCACCACCCCACTAACCCAAGGCCAGCACAGCCTTGGAACACCATTCTCCACTGTGCCTGTTTAGCTGTGGCTTCACACTTCATCTCCCCTCTGTTTGGCCTCACTCAGAAAGAAAGGAGAATTCCATACACTGCGTTTGCTTGGGTTGAGATTCTGGTTCCCAGGAGACCCTGGGGGAGATGGGAGTGAGGAGGGGACCTGCAGCTGGTGCATGCTTCCAGGATCTGGAAAAGTGTGCTGGGGAGGGACTGGAGAGAAGATTCTGTACCTGTTACCACTGACAGGCATCACACATTTGAAGAGTGAGCAAGACAAGAAATCCTCAGTGTGAATTGGAAGAAAAAACAAGAGAAGAGCAAAGCTAGTTGCAGGGCTCACCCTCCTGGGCAGATGCAGCCTGGCCTTTAGGAGGGGGGAACTGAAAACTTTAAGGCTTCACATGTGTCCCCCATGGGTAAGACAGATGTGCCCTTAGTGGGCTGGGTTCCGGGGCATCTGTCAGCCCCACTTTATATGGTGCAGCTGGGTGGCATGGCTCTGTGCCCAGTTCTGAACATCTCCTGGGGCCCGTCCAGCTTATGAGAGGGCATCAATAAACATTTAAATGTCATAGTTCCAGGAGCCATCCGTCATAGTAAATGTTGCTGTTCAATAAATGTCACTAGAGGGTAACGAAATCTCTCTTGCAGAACACCCTGTGGCCACCACTTCCTCTCTTGACCCTCCCATTGGGATCATCACAAGACCTCTCCTGCCTTCAAATAGGAAAGGGTGAGGGGTTGTTTCTGAGCTTGAAGCAAACGGTGGTCTTTTTCCTGGAACTGGTTTCCTTACCACATGTGTTCTGTGGTCATCATTAGTGCAATATGCCAGGCATTCCTGGTGCTCTTCATTTCTGGACCCCAGGTGATCAGATGTGTCTAAATGACTAGTTCTGACCAATGTGGTGTGAACAGATATGGCAAGTGTCCTTTTTATACTGGAGCGTCTAGTTGCTCATATGTGACATCTCCAGATCACCTTTCTTTTTGACATGGCAACTTAGAACATTGGATATAGTAGCTCTTCCATAAATCTGAGTTTCTAAATGGCCCCAAGGAGTTGAGCCTCTCTGCCATTGTGGACATGCAGCATGAGATAGAAATATACTTTTATCTTTGGAACCTAGTGAGATTTGGATTCTTGTGTTATTGCAGCATGACTTAACCTATTCTGACTGATACAGGTTCCAAATTGCTGAGATATTTGAGGGCAAGGAGCAGATATCGACCTGATCCTTTCTCTCACCTGCCCCAGGCATCTAAGAGAACTATACAAACTTTGCAGCTGGAATATAAGCTGTCCTTTTAGTCTAAGAGTGGTTGTTTTTATAGCACTGGAGAGATTTCTGATAGATCTCCAGGAGAGTCCTCACACACAGAGAAAGGAGGCATCTTCCTGGGTCCATCGGTGTTCTCTTCCCAAACAGAATATGCTTGGGGAAGTATATGCTCTTGGGGTAGAAAGCACAGAAAAAAGTTGTCTGTGTTCTGTGGTGTGCCTCATGTGTCATTTGCTCATCCTGGCAATGCGTTTCAAAAAGGTGTCAGGCTTGGGAAAGTGACACATGGTGGGGCTGTGCCTATCGCCTTGGCCCAGAGAGTCTGAATGAAGACGCAAGGTTTCCCAGTGTTTCCCTCAGAAGCTTCAGTTTCTAAGTCCCAGCCTCAGTTGGTAGTTGGGAGGCTGCAAGCTGCATGAGCTGCAGGAGGGAAGTAGGCATGTGCATCTGAAACGTGGGAGGCAGAGCATCACCCCGTGTCTGCTCAGGATACTGCTTTCAAGGCACCAGGAGGAGGAAAGTGCCAATCAATGACTGAAGCTGGGCTTTCTCTCGTTGTCCCAACCTGGCCCCTGGCAAGTAGTGTCCTTTGTTGGGTGAAAGGATGGTTCCTTTCCTCCACGTGGAAAGCATCAGGACTGGTACTTCTGGCTCAACTATGTCTCCAGATCAGTTTAAAGTTGTACAGAATGGACCACTGACTTTGACATTGCAGGATTTCAGAGCTGGCCTCAAAGAGCCCTCTGCAGAATGCTCACCACTGCATAGAGCTCTTGAGACACATTTCCAGCAGTCCTTCCAGAGTTCAGTGCCAACACTTGTGGGAGAAGTCAGGAAAGATAGATTCTTCTATTATCCAGGATGAGAGTGTGTAGGTCAAAGATGGCGGAAGCCATCCCTCTGGCAGAAGTTGTCACTGCTGTCATCTGCTGGTTGTTCAGAAAGACTGTCTGTGTTTAGGGACTTTCTGAGTCACATCCCCACCTCTACCTGTCTATACCTGCTCACCTGCATGGCTCACAATTGATATTGCCTAAGGAATGGCTTCTGGATAGACAAGTTGGCATGGGAAATATATTTCTGTTGGAAGCTAGACCTGCTCTGAGCACTCTCAAGATTCTCTGTCTCTCTCTCCTTCCCTTGCGTCCCACCAGCAAGCAGCTGCTCCCTCCGCAGGTCATCACTGGCTACCTCACTTGTCCAGCAACTGGAGTTCTGGGTCTGCTCACTGCCCTGGATTCAGAACCAATTGAAATTCTGAGCGGGTTCTTTAAAGTTAACTCTCACATCCTAGCGGCATAGCTTTGTATTCTCATCATGACAGTATCTTTCAAAAACTGTAAAATGAATTTCCAGAGTGTCTATCCAGTATTTGCAGTTCCTTTCCCACCGCCAGGAAAAACAAAACCATTTACACAAACATTCAGTTCAGGACATCACGCTCACAGCTTTTTGTAAACACATTAAGAGTCATATTTTTATTCTTTTCCATCTCTTCGCTCTCCCTCTGCTTTTCCATAATGCATTTGACCCTTTTAGAATGTCCTTCTCCTGTTTATATTATGTGTATATAATATATTCTATATATTCCCATATCAGGGTTTCTGTGGTCTCAGGAAATGTTTAGGCTCAATACCCTTATTCTTGGATTTTGTTCTGCCCTCCCTTCTTTCAACAAGGCACCATAAATCATTTTTTTTAATTGCAGTGTTTCCCTCTACCTTCAGTCTGCCTCCCCCTAATATTCCTCAACTTGTTCCAAAACTTGCATAACACTTTCAGATGGCCTCTGTTTTCCTGTGTATGCTCTTTGGATCCCACCGGTGTTTCTTTTCTTAACCTTCTTGAAATAGAGGTAGGCATTCATTCATTCATTCATTCAAGTATTCAACACATTTTTATTGAGTATCTACTATGAGTAGGCACTGTACCAGACACTGGAGATACTGCAGCAAATGAGGTGGGCATAGTCCCTGACTTCCTGATCTGATAGTTTTATAGAAGAAACTAACAAAGATGTAAATAATTGAAAGTCCTTACATCAGAGAGTGGTACATGCTCTGAAGAAATATACAGCAGAGGAAGGTTATAAAGAGTGGTAGGGGCTGGGTATTTAAAAAAAATTACTAAGTGGGTCTCTTTGAAGACGTGAGGTTGAAGCAGACACCTGAATGAAGCAATAAGATAGCCATGCCCTACAGGGAGAGGAAGCGTAAAGGTACGGTTGGAGAGGTAGGCTGAGCGCCTCCTAGGTTGCAGTCAGATTTTGCAATTGATCTAAGTAGGATGAGACCTGCTGGAGAGTGAAAAGCAAGGAGTGATGTACTTTGGCTCATGTTTTAAATGGGTCATTCTGACTTTTGGGTTAAGAGCAGAGAATGTGTAGGAACAGAAACAGAGCATCGACTTAGGAAGCCACAGCAGAAGTCCAAGAAAGATAATGGTACCATGGACAGAATGGTGCTGGTGGATATCTGGAGACAGGTGATTAGATTCAAGATATACCTTGAAGGTAGAGCTGATAGTCATTGCTCATAGACTATAGAGGGTGAGGATGCTTTTGGTGTCAGTAAATGTGGGCGTGTGGTGTTACCGTGAACTGAGGTGGGGAGTCCAATGGACGAACAATGGATGAGGGATGGCAGGACATCAAGCATTCAGAGTTTTAAAAAATTCTTTAACATTTATTCATTTTTGAGACAAAGAACGAAAGTGGGGGAGAAGCAGAGAGAGAGAAGGAAGCACAGAATCCGAAGTAGGCTCCAGGCTCTGGGCTGTCAGCACAGAACTCAACATAGGGCTCGAACCCATGAACCATGAGACCATAACCTGAGCCAAAGTTGGATGCCCAACTGACTGAGCCACTCTGGTGCCCCATCAAGCATTTGGATTTAAACGTTAGGCTTAATATAAAAAGAGAGATGTGAGAAGGAAGCATCTGGATAGCTAAGGGAGATATTGAGGCTGGAAATGTGGACCGGGGACCCATCAGGGTGTAAGTAATGTATAAAGCCATGGTATTGGCTGGTATCACCAGGGAGTGAGTGAGGGGGAGGGGAAGAGAAAAGCAGTCCAATGACTTAGCCTTAGGAAACTTGAAATTATAAAGGTTAAGAAAAAGCATGGGAATCAACATAGAAGATTTAGAAAGAGGAGCCAGGGATATAGGAAGAGAATCAGCAGAGTAATCGCCCCCAGAAGCCAAGGAAGGGAAATATTTCAGGAAGGAGGGCATGGCTAATGGTGTCAACTCTTTGCGCCTTTTATCTTCTCATCTGCATCACCAAGTTGGGGAGAGTCCTGTGAGGGTCCACGGTAGAAACGTGAGGAACAGAGCTAGCACAATTCTGTTTTTCCCCCGTGGCCAGAGTGGGGGCTTTAATGCCCTTAGAAGGGAGACAGAGAGACTTGCATTCTGGCTTCCCTTTCCTTGCTGGACTACCTTCCAGAGGGCAGTTTTGCAGTTAACAGGCTAAAGGGAGGTACCTGTAGGCAAACATCTATAGCTTCCCAGAGGATGTGGGCTGGCCTTCAAACCACCTCAATCTGAGGTTCGCCTGAGCAGAATGAGGGTCTTGATCTGGTTAGCCAGAACTTCTGAGGAATTTCCAGGAAGGAGATTCTGCCCTTTTTAATTAATGACAGGAGGTGGGAGATGCAGTTCAGGGGCTGGGAAGTAGGCTATTCAGAGAAAGAGCCAAAATGCAGCTTGTGAGGGTTCCTTTTCTCCCTCTAACTTGCTGACTTGCTTACTTTGAACCTTTAAGTGGAGATGACACTCATGGAGCTGGCCAGAAACTTAGGAAACCTCTTCCTCCCTCATGCCTCATGCCGGATCTAGCCCCACACCTTGTGAGTTTTAGTTTCTATGTACCCTGATCACGTCTTCCCATCTCCACTGCCATTACTGGAATTCAAGGTATCATCACTCTTGTTTGGATTCCTAATTAGTATCACCACAGCTACTCTGAGCCCTCCAATCTTTTCTCCATAGTGCAGAGTCATCCTTTCTGGTCTCCACTTAGAAATGCCCAGTGGCTTCCACCTGAGCTTGAGATGGTACCCAAGCTTCCCAGCATCCTCCCCCTACTCTGGTCTCAACTTTAGTATCATTCTTTCATGAAGACCTTCTCTGACCCCCTTGGCTATCATGTATTCCTTTGCTATCTACTCACATCAATTTGTAATTATAAACTTTACACAGTGATGATTTGATTAATATATATCTTCAACACTGGACATTAAGTCCCATTACATGTCCGTTCTGTCCCCAGCCCCATCTCAGTGGCTGTCATACAAAAGAATGAAAGGTCATGTGAAGAGAACTGTGGAGAGCCAGGTGAGCCTATTCAGAGGGGAACAAGGTACAGTTGTCACGGGGGGACCCACTGCCATTGGAGGCCCAGATGCCATTGCCTTGGGACACCAGTTAATTTTACTCTCCTCTCAAAATGTTTCTGCAGGTCCTGGCTGGGCTCCAAGTCCAGTGACTTCATCTGCAGATGCTAATTCCATTTGATCCACATCCCTGTAGTCATACACTTCGACTCTTTTTAGGTCTCCACGAAAACCCACTTACATCAGCCATGTTGTGTATTTCAACCAACTGTGGGGTTCCTGGAAGGGAGTCACCTTAGAGATAGCCCACTGTCTTCACTTTTCCCTATCTTTATTTTTCCCTCTTCCCATTTCTGGATGGTCTCTCCATTCTCCTCCCCTCCCCAAATTCCACATTTTTCCCTTTTTATATGGAACACCTTCCCCTTCCCTTTAACATCTTGATGTCACTCAACTGTTACACTAGAGGAAGGACTCTATCCCCAAACTTGCGTGCAGAAACCCATTGAGGGCCTTAGGAAATAGCTCTTACCCTTTGGATGATATGAACTCCTTGAAGAGCATTAAGGATTATAAAGGAGAAAAGATCACAACCCTTCACTCAATTATAAGAACAAGCAACACCACAGGGATGATAGAGCTTATAATGCTTTAATAAAACAATGCAAGAGTTAGTTCTTAGCCTTTTCTGGGATATTACCCACTCAAGTTCAAGATACATCTGTATTTAGAAGGGACTCTACTACTTATTGAAGCCTTTGGATCTGTGGCTGAGGTCGTTAGCTTAAGGAGATTTTTCTTTTATTAAATCATTGGTGTTTGCTTCAAATTTGCCTCATTTTACCCCCTGTCAAACACACACTTAATCTATACTTGAATCTTCCCTTTCTGTTTTTTATTTTTAGCATTGCTCCTTTCATGATTTTATCTTATTTCTCCTTTTCTTTTTGATTTTGGGTGAATTCCTCAAAATTGTCTTCTACATTGCTGATGTGATTTTTTTTGCACTGTTGATTCTTTTACATTTTTTATGCATTTAAAAAACCTCTTTTCATACATTTAATACTAACATTCTCTGCTTATCTCATCTAGTTCCCTTTTTATAACTCCTTAGCAGCTGCCTTTTGATCTCACTGTGTTGTCTTTTGTTTTAATATTGTTGATGGTACAAGACAAATGTCTAAAATTTATGCAGTAATCTTTTTTTTTAATGTTCTCCTATTACTTTGTAAGTATTATACTATCCATCTGTGTTTAGGATCTTTTCAGAGGTCTCATATTATCTTGTTTCTATTTTTTTCATCTTTGAACAATAAAGCTTCTATCTGTGTCTGGAATTTGTTCACCAAAGTGGATTGAGTAGATCCTTCTGGAATTATCTCATTGAGGTCTTAGGCTTGAGGGTAGCCTGAGGACTTGAGAGGAAACTACAGCTATGGACACTATCCGAAGGTTAACATCATGATGGGACAGTATCTTTTCAAGCTAAAGTCACTGACTTGGGAGCCTGGCTGGCCAATGGTCCCACCCCAAGCCCATCACACCTGGATGAACCATTCCGTTTTGTGGGATAGTGGCGGATTTGCTGCAGTCTCCAGCCTACTGTTTGCTATAGCTGCCCATGCCCTGGTGTACCACATGCTGGTCCTTGAAACTCCCCATTTTTTCTTTCTGCACTTTCTCCACATTAAGAAGAGACTTCCTACCTCCCATAACTTCCACCAGTAGTCTCACACCTGACACCCATAATTTCCTAGGATTCATTAAAAGTTCATTTGCCAAGTGTCCATCCACACGTACACAAGACCCACACATAACCCTTCAGGTGTTAATTCCTTCGGGTACCTGGAACATGTCGGCACATCTTCTTTATCCTTCCACTTTCACCTCCTCCTTGAATCCTAACTCCCTGGTCCTCTTCCACGCCAAGCACTTTTAGATTTCTCCACTAGAGTTTTATCTCCCATTGTGCCTTAGAAGTATCTCTATTCCCACAATTGGTGTGTTGTGTTTTAATTGCTTATTCTTTCATTTCCCCCAAATAGGTTATGAGCTCTAAGTTGTCAAGGATGTGTTCAGTTTATCCCTATTATCCTGTCTGCGTCCTTGACATCTAACAGTTTAGTAAGTGCTTGTAAATGAACTAATTGAATCAGGAGACATACACACCAAGGAAAACAAAACAAAAAAAAACAGCATTTTTAAGCTTCATGTGCTTTCTTTATCTTTGGTTTGATAAAAACATGGTGGTTTGCTTGGATGCTGTCTTGACTGAATGTGGGAACTGCAGTTCTCATCTGTATGCTTTTCTGTGCTGTGTGTCTTGTCTGTGATGGTCCTTCTGGCTTGTGAAACCACACATTAGAGCCACAACTCCATTATCTTCCATTTCTCGCAGGTACATGGATGTTTGCAGACATCCTCTCCCATCCCCAACACTGCAAAAACAAGACCCATTCTCTGTTAATTAGAAGAGTCCGTCAGCTTGAAAAACGAGACAACACACTTCCTCATGTTCTTGTTGCTATAAATCACACTGTACAGTGAGGTGTCTGTCTTTCTCTCCTGACAGACATGGAGAGTTGAGTATGCCAAGTCCTCTGTGTTAGGTGTACTTTATTTTCAATATTTCAACCAGATGTCAAGAGCCTAGAGAATTTCTTTCCTCTAAGAAAATCCTGTCTAATGGTTTGGAGGAAAGCTTGGGATGAGGCCAAGTGCTAATTATATTCTCGTTTTAGGGGCATCTGGGTGGCTCGATTGTTTGAGCATCTGACTTCAGCTCAGGTCATGATCTCACAGTTCATGAGTATCTGACTTTGGCTCAGGTCATGTTCTCATGGTTCATGGGTTCAAACCCCACATTGGGCTCTGTGCTGACAGCTCAGAGCCTGGAGCTTGCTTCAGATTCTGTGTCTCCCTCTCCCTCTGCCCTTCCCTAGCTCATGCTGTCTCTTTCTCAAAACAAACAAACAAGTTATATTCTAGCTTTTCCTAGAATTGAGTGGTATACTCAGGAGCCATCTTGAATATGCATTTATACCTATAGTTGCAGAAAGTGCCTCCCATAAATAGAAGAAGTTACTTTTCTTGTTTGTTTAAAGATGGAGACTTTTTCTTTCTTTTCTTCATGACTTTACTAAGGTATAATTGTTATATGACAAACAGCACTTATTTAAAGAGTTTCATTTGACAAATTTGGCCAATGTATACACCTGTGAAACCAATACCATGATCCAAATAATGTACATAGATATGTACAACCTTGTGGGCTTATAGGTCAGCAAGACCAAAGATTCTATATCTAATATCTATATCTAAGAGCTAACAAATTTTGTCAATTATTACCTTTTGCAAACATTCCTTCTTTTTTTTGGTCACATGACCCTTTCAGCTCTTCTGGTGTTTCACTTTCTTCTGTTACCCAGTTGCCAATGTTGGAGTGATTTCTGTTGACTCTTGAAACTGATCCTGGTCAGTCTGTGGCCACTGGCATTGAGTCTGTTGAGAAGAGGGATCTCAGCCATTGTGGTCATGCACCTTCTCATGGGATTATGGTTCTCTGAGCAGCCATTTTCTTCCAGAACTCTTGGAATCCCCTAGCTACATTCTACAATGACTCCACTCATGTGAACGCAAGTCAGTGTTTCTACCACCTCTTCTCTCTCACTGCATCATGACCATGGCATATGCAGATGCTGAATTCTACCTTCCTCCTAATCGTGGGTTCCTTTATTGACTGGCCAGTGGTAAATGTAGGGTGTCAGATTCCAGCTAGAATGCTAGCAATCTTTCTAGAGAAGTGGTCTTTTTAAAAAAATGTTTATTTAATTTTGAGATAAAGACAGAATGTGAGCAGGGGAGGGGCAGAGAGAGAGGCAGACACAGAATCTGAAGCAGGTTTCAGGTTCTGAGCTGTCAGGGCAGAACCCAACATGGAGTTCGAACTCATGAACTGTGAGATCATGACCTGGGCTTAAGTTGGATGCTTAATTGACTAAGCCACCCAGGTGCCCCAAGATGGTCTTATTTTAACATAAGCTTTTTCCTCTTCTGATGAGTGCTAAGGTAGTAAGCACCGTATGCTTGGAAAGCAAAGGAAAAAATATGGGTGTCTGAATGACATTAGATCATTATAGAGGTTTAATCTGAGTGCAGAATTGAAAGCATCTTAACTTAGAATAAGAGTTGTCGTTCAGATTCCCTGCCTCACAGGGAATTTGAATTTCCCATGCAGAATATTGAAAGTTAAGTAAGAATCACAGGGCCTCTAAATTACCTTGTGATCATTTGTTTGATGAATAGGGGAGAATTATTTCTCCCTGGGACTATAAAAATGGTTTTACAAATAATTTTTAAACAAGCAAGTCATCCATTGGGGCTTGGAAATCCTTTTACTAGGGGTAGACTATGATAGATGTGAAAATAATGTGATTTACTGTGTTTTGTTTCCATGGCGTATTTACTGTCAGGTCTGGCAAAGGCTAAAAGGTGACAGGGTCTAACAAAGTTCAAGGAGAACTAGGTATATTTGAGGATGAGGGTGGTTGAAGAAAGAAAGCAAGAAGAGGAAGAGAGAGAGGAGAGAGGAGAAGAGATAGGATAGCAGACAATAGGGTAGCAGTTATAGGAAGTTGAAAAGGATTAGGGTAGAAGATTTGGAAAAGATGTGGGAAAGCACTGATTCTAGTTTACCAGGATGAAGATCAGTGAAAACAGACATGGTTGTGTGTTTTCATTTCAATTATTGCATGATAAACTATCCAAAGTGTAGTGGCCTAAGACATATTATACTCACAGATTCAATGGGTCTAGTCTCTGATGGGAATGGCTTAGCTTCATTCTGAGATGTCTGGGAACTTGGCTGGAAAGACTCAATGGCTGAGGTCTGGAACCATCCAGAACTGTCTTCACTTACATGTCCAGCGGTCGATGTTGCCTATGAGCTAGGGTCTCTGTGGGGAGACCCCTGTGCAGGTGTTTCACACATAGCCTGGACCTCCGCACAATATGGCAACCTCTGGGCAGTCAGACTTGTTATGTGGGACTCATGGTTTCCAGCAAGAATGTTCCAGTCAACAAGGTGGTTGTGATGATTTTGATAACCCAGCTTTGCATGACATAGAACAAGTCTCCTGCTATATACTCTTTTGGCCAAAGCTGTCCCATGCATGTCAAAATTCAAGGGGAAAAGGATGTAGAACCCCACCTCTTGCTGTGAGAAGTGTGCAAGAATTCAGGGCATGTTTTCTTTAAGACATCACAATTTGGTCATTTACCTCACCTACCACCTTGAAGGATTCATTCAGGGCTCTTACCATATACTTTGGCTTCACTCCTGATTGAATCTCAATATATTTTAATAAACAGATGCTAAATCAGTAAATGAGGGCACTCACATTACGCAGCCTGAATCTTTTAGGGAAGATAATGCCAAAATGTTGACAGGAATTGAATTTTAAGATGGAAAAGCCTACAGAAAAAAAATGCAATATGTTTAGCAAGAGAGAAATAAAAGGTCAAGGACAGTGTAAAACATATTTATTTTTTCCCCAAGAGAATATGAACCCCATAAAGATCAAGGCAGAGTCTGTCTTTTTCCCAACTTTATCTAATCCTTCCCTAGGGCTTGACATGGAGGATGTACTCTGTGACTGTTTTTGTATTAATGAAAAACTTAGCCTTCGTTTGAGATTATCCCCAAACTCCTAAGAGCTCAGGAACAGCCAAGGTAAAATCATACAGTCCCAGCTGGGATGATCAGTGTGTTTGGGGCAATTGATGTGCCTTTGTGAGGACACCATAGCTCCCTTTGGATATTGGAACGTCTAACTAAGTAGCAGAGGGTGAAGACACAGCCTTGTGTGATGCTCCAATGGCAAGAACTGGGACCCATGGGGAGGTGGGTGGGTTGGGGTTCATTTCGGGAAGAGCTATCCAACCATAGAATGGACTCAGGACTCTCTCCAGCTATTTAAGCATGGAAGAAAATACTTCATAAAGTAGAAGAATAGATTCATAAAGTAGAAAAGATGGTGGTCCAATCCTAACTGAAGGCGACTCTTAAAATGAACAACAATTCAATGTTTGAAGCAGTCTAGTAAACATATCAATTTTCACTCCACTTAATAGGAAATTTAAGGGCCCAAGTCATGAAAAAATAAAGTCCCAGTACAAAATGTGTTAATAAAAGTTGCTCCTTATTTTTGGTATTCCAATGAGTGGTTTCTTGTGGACCTTCTAAAGGCTCAGGGCCAGACTGTAAAAGCATGAGGTAGCAGTATTGAAGTGTTCACTGTCTCTATTAGGGCCCAATGGGCAAAGTGGGGAGTTTCCTTTTAACGTATGATTCCTCAACTAGCAGAGTCAGTATCACGTGGGAATTTGTTAGAAGCAACTATTCTTGGGACACCTGACTGGCTTAGTCTGTTAAGTGTCTGACTCTTTTATTTAATGTTTATTTATTTTGAGAGACAGACAGACACAGTGTGAGTCGAGGAGGAGCAGAGAGAGAGGGAGATGCAAAATCCAAAGCAGGCTCCAGGCTCTGAGCCATAAGCAGAGAGCCCAATGCAGGGCTCGAACTCATAAGCCATGAGATCATGACCTGAGTCAAAGTCGGATGCTTGACTGAGCCACCCAGGTGCCCCAACTGTCTGACTCTTGATTTTAGCTCAGGTCATGATCTCATGGTTTAGTTCATGGGATCAAGTTGGACTCTGCACTGACAGTGTGAAGCCTACTTGGGATTCTCTCTCTCTCTCTTTTTTCTCTCTCTCTCTTCCCCCCTTCCCCATGTGCTCTCTCCTTCTCTCTCTCTGTCTCTCTCAAAAATAAATTTAAAAACATGAACAAAATTAAAAATAAAAAAGAAATAAATACTTTTTCACTCCTCCCCAGATATACTGAATCAGGCACTCAAGGGTAGGGCCCAGAAAGTGGTGTCTTTTATGAGTTTTTTTTGTTTTTAATTTTTTTAATGTTTACTTATTTTTGAGAGAGACACAGAGAGAGTGGGAGTGGGGGAGGGGCACAGAGAGAGAGGGAGACGGAGAATCCAAAGCAGGCTTCAGGCTCCAAGCTGTCAGCACAGAGCCTGATGCAGGGCTAGAAATCATAAGCCATAAAGTCGTGACCTGAGCCAAAGTCAGCCACTTAATTGACTGAGCCACCCAGGTGCCTCAGAAAGCTGTGTTTTTAGCCCTATGACTGGGTGATTCTGATGCAAAACGAAGTCTGAGAACCACTGATTTTGACACATCTGAGGCTCTTCTAACTCTGAGATCCTGTTTCATCAACACACATTCCACATGATCATAAGCTCCTTAAATATAGAGATGACACCTCCTAATTCTTATGGTAACTTAGCAGGAGCTACGGGCCCGACACATGCTAGTTCCACAAAAAGAAACCACTAGTGTGATTCCAGGGACCATCTTAAAAAGATTGCCATTTTACCTTCACGTTGCAGACACAGATGCCCCTTCTATTTCCTGCCCTTTCTGAGCCTTCCTTGAGCTTTGAGAATTAATCAGATAGGATGTTATCCAGTTTCCCAGGAGGGAATCTTGCAAAGCTGGCCGAGGAGCCATTCCTAGGAGGTTCAGGTCCATGTGAAGAGTTAGCACTCTTATCACTTGGGATTGGGTTTACATATGACCACATTGTTTTGGAGTTTTACATACTTCCTGGGAGGAACATATGTTATGAAACTGTAAGTTCTCACTTGATGGTCCTATACCTGGGTGGCAAATGCTAGTAGCCTGTGGAAGTAACTTAGAGACACTTCCCCTCACAGATGTGCCAACCAAGGCCAAAGTTGCACAGGGTTTGTTCAAGGTTGCACAGCTGTTAATGGTACATACATCCAAAATCAGACCCCAGACTTTCTGACCTTCAGATGAGCGCGTTTAGCCTGACATTTGGAATCCCCATAGCAAGATGAGGGAGATGCCTCTCCATTTAGAAAAATCCTAGACTCACCTCGGCCTCAGGGTCACTGCCGCCATGGGCAGCCAGTTGCAGATCCTCCAAGAAGGTTTCGAGGCCCCAGAGGCTGACACAGACCAAAGAAGAAGCTCAGGGTGAAATTGAACAAAACCATCTGCAAAGAGAGAAAGAGTTCAAGGCCAAGGCTCTGGGATTCCAGGGCAGCTGTGGCATTGGTGGAGAGGAAGACCTTGGAGAAGATGACCATCCTGCAGACCTGCTTCCAGTAGAACAGGGATGAAATTCTGGATAACCTCTTCTTGGCCTTTGTGTGTGACATCCAGCCAGATATGCATGAAGACTACTGCATAGGTAGGCAAAGAAGGAGCAGTTCTGAGTGTGGATTGGCATGTAAAATGCCTTCATGGAAGGAAGGGCGTCTGGTGGCTCAGTTGGTTAAGCATCTGACTTCAGCTCAGGTCATGATCTCATGGTTTGTGGGTTCGAGCCCCATGTCAGGCTCTGTGCTGACAGCTCAGAGCCTGGAGCCTGCTTCGGATTCTGTGTCTTTTTCTCTCTCTGCCCCCTCCCCTGCTCGCGCTCTGTCTTTTTCTCTTTCTCAAATATAAATAAAAAACATTTTTAAAAATTTTTAAATATTTTTCCCCTATCACTTTCTGGAAGGTCAGGGACTTTATCTGTGAAAAGATAGGAATAGTTACATGTAACTGGGGTGAAGTAGCCAGCCAGCCTTCAGGGAGCCCTGTTTGGCCAATTTCATTGTTTCAGAACAATGAATTCTACTCTAAACATTTGGGCTGCTTTTCATTTCTCTTAACCAAAATTACTAGATGACAGGATTCAAGAACTTGTGTACAGATAATCATTTAAAGGTAAAGACTTTGTCACGCACGAAAAACATTCCTAAATAAAAGTAAATGTCAGGTTGTTTTTTTAGAGTTTAGCAACATGGGTGTATGCAAATTGCATGCCTCTATTCAGAAGATACGGTTTGTCTGGATTAATCTTCTCTATTGTTACTTTAAGTAGAAATGACTAGTCATGTATTTCACTAACTGAAGCACATTGAATGGAAAATAAAATCACTGCCCTGGAGCCCTTTCTGACACTAATATATGCCTGTTTATCTTTAGCTTCACATATTCTACCAACAGTCGTGTCTGCAAAGATGCTTCCAAAATGTGTTTTCAAAAGAGAGAGCTATGCTTATAATTCTACCTGGATTTGACTGGTGATTGTTTAGTCATGGATGGGATGGAAAAGACCCATTGTCATAGATCACAAAGAAGATTCTGGAGCAGCTGGTTTGCCCAATGCCAGGTCCATGCTCTCTGGGCACCAGGTAGGTACTCAGGAAAATAATGACTTTCTGACTCGGCAGCTCTTACCATTTCGGATATTGTATTTATATGAATTCATCCATTTGGCGAATTTGCATTCAAGAGGCCCCATGACCTAATAAATAAGAACACAAGTGCTGGAGTCAAATTAAGTTCTGAGCTTGGTTCTAGCCCTTTACTTGCTTGGAGGACTCAGACAAATTATTTACCCTTTCTGGAAGTCACTCTCCTCCTCTGTAAATGGTATATCAACCCAGAAGCAGAGTCGCACTGGAATATATATGTCAAGGATTTGGCCTTATTCAATCATGGCAGTTAGTTAAACAGTCCCTGGGAGGCTCTCCTCTCCCTGCCTGATGCTGGTACTTGAAATCTTTGGGGCAGGCAGATGGTTAGAAGGTGCAGAAGAGCAAGCACAAGTTGGAATCCATCGACATGAATAGAAGCAGGCTAGGACCAACCCAGACTAGCGTCAGTCCTCTTGCCTCCAACTTCAAAGAGGTATGTGTCCTGCAAGAGAGGCTGGCATCCTTCATGGTACAGCCAAACACACCCCTGGCCCAGGAGATGGTGAAGATGGAGGAGGGTCCAGGGGCAGGTGGAGCCGGTTTGATAGCTGCCCCCACAGGCCAACAAGGTGACGGAGCATAAGAACAAAATGGCAGCCGCCTCACATCCAACCTCAGAATCTGGCACCAAAAATATCTCTTATGGCGCACCCTCACCGGAAGCACACTGCAGAGGGGATTCTGGGAAATGTAGTGGGCATATCACAAAGCCACAAGGGAAGGCTAACAACAGGACCACATGTAGGCATGTCATGAGGATTCATTAAGCACGAAGCCTGGGACAGTATGCAGTGATTTTGATGATGATGATGATGGCGGCATGAGCAACAGTCTATGTTGGGGACCACAAAGGCCAGAAATATGTCCCCAGTCTTGTGCTCGGTGCCCTTCCATTCCAATCTAAGCAAGAACACATGCAGATGACACATTATCATGGTCGCACAATCACAGTTAGAACATCTCAGGATCTGGCCAGTTCCAAACGGGCCAGTTCTGGGGGCTTCCCTTTGAAGCAACGGAGCCCTTTCTTACGTTAATCGTTTTCAGTGGCGCATCCTTGACAAGTGCATTTGACATTTCCTGACATCTTAGAGAGCCATGAAGGAAACCATTTAAGAATCATCACTGGGCCTGTCAGCTCTGGTATTGTTCTATAACGGGACCAGTTGTACTGGGGGCAATTTGGGTGGATGCTAAATGGCCTCATGATTGACACTGATCTCTCTTTGCTCTCAACTGGCATTTCTCAATCTTTTATTCTTCCTGCCTATGGCCGTATCTCTCCCTTCCTTTAATTTGCAGCTTCCAATCTGCTTTAGATCGAAAAACCTGATAACTAAGCCTGTTAAAACTGTATGCCAAGCACAATAAAATAAGCCCCGATGAGAACCTGAAAAAAACCCATTTCGTTGCATTGGTTTTTCCCGTTTTTAGGAGCAATGTGATTTCAGTGCCCCCACCCCTACCCTGTAAGCAGTGTCTTTTGTTGTGTAGCTTACTAAGTATATGTCTACACAGCACAGAGGCATTCCCAGCAAGTGAGGCCGTGTGCTGCCCTGGCTCTCTGTGTGATCAGAGGTTTTGCCAGAGCCCTAGTGTGGAGGACCCGATAGAAGGACACCGAGATCACACAGCACAAGGTAGTCTAGATGTGTGTGCCCCAAACGACCTTCCTGTGGGAGTTAGACCGTTGTTACACTGGGCTTACAGATTTCCTTTCAACACGGCATCCCCTAGCCCCGGACATGTATGTTGGTAAAGTGAAGTTAATTTCATATTTGGTTCTTATTTGATTTCTAAATTTAATACTTTAAAAACACCTCAGGAGGCATGTGTTATTACAGTGAGCGCATGTGTGCACGGGAAAGCATTTTCTTTCAACGAGCAAGAATAACTTCCCTCTAAGCTTCAGCCCATCATGTCATTCTAATTCCAATGTTCCACTCACATTAAAGAGACATCTTCCAATTCTGCCTTTCTGGGGAACTGCTTAGCCTTTGCAGCCTTCCTTGGGTGGTGTTTGCTTCTGCTTTGCGACATGGTGTAGAGTAGTAGCCAAGAAATGCGCTCTGGGGCCAGGCGGGGTGGGGATGGATCTCAGCTCTGCCAAATGACTGGTTACATAGAGTCTCTGTGCCCCAGTTCCCTCATCCATAAACAGAGAGAATACGGTATACACCCGCTATGTATGCAGTAGTAAGATTAGTTTGAGCAGTATAGCCAGTGGCAGAAAATGGGTGCTTCTCAAATGTTGGCTATCGATACCCAGGCTTTTCTGCCACTTCAGAACCTCAAAGCATAAAATGGGGCCAAAATGAAAGGAAAGGAAAAGGAAGAAGAGCCAGACCATGAAAGTTAATATGGCATTAGAGCAAGTATTGCTGTAAATCAAATTTATGTAATTATAAGTGTTTTTAATTAATTTCAAAGAATGGCCATGCCCATCAGTGCTTGGCAGAATGCCTGTGTTTGAGGATGAAGAAAATGTGTGTGTGTGTGTGTGTGTGTGTGTGTAAGTGTAAAGCTTTTAGGATTAAAAAAAATAATGAATTCAGTCCAATTTGAAATCCCGTTCAAAGTGAAATCACATTTGCATGACAAACAACATAACATCTACCAATTAGAGTCTTGTTTGCCTAGTAGAAAATAGAGCATTCCTGACACCAAACACCAGCGTCCCAACCACGGAGAAGTACGGCATCTTATTTGTCTTTTCGGTTCCAACCACTGCCCTGGAACATAAAAAGAAACCCACTGGGTGTCTATAAGAATGAATGAATGAATGAATGAACAGAGGGAAAAGCACATAAAAGCTGTCCACCGAAGGTGAGAATCAGCGTCAAAAAGAAGTATATGAGAGAAGATCGCCGAAAGAGAGAAGTTGGGTGGAAATATGTATTTTTCTCAAGCTACCGGTGTAAGCTGGTCCAACACTGGGTCTCATATTGGCCCTCCACGGCAACCTTAAGATCTGGGGTGGTGGTGGGGCTCCTGAATGGCTCAGTCAGTTAAGTGTTTGACTTTGGCTCAGGTCATGATCTCACGGTCTGTGAGTTGGAGGCCCGCTTCGGACTCTGTGCTGACTGCGCAGAGCCTGGATTCTGTGTCTTCTCCTCTCCCTGCCCCTCCCCTACTTGTACTTCATCTTCTTCTGTCTCTCAAAATAAATAATTATTTTAAAAAAAAGATCTGGGGTGGGAACAGCGGAGTGACTGTAATCGGTGTGTGTGTGTGTGTGTTCACGTGCATGTGCGTGTGCATATGTGTGTGAGCGTGCATATGCATGCCATTAAATTAATGTAGCCTGGCTGTCCAGACCTCTTTTTCATGAGTCCCAAGTCACAAAAACCAACGTTAAAAGTCCTTCATTGTCTGTCAACCATACTGGATGGAATCTGCTCATTGCCCCCTTGAAACTCAGTTCAATCTTTCCCTGACTAGGGCTAGTCTCTGGTCCACTTTAACGATGAAGAGGGCTGACAGCAGGGTCTGCTTCCCCCTCTTCCGTATGACTCCCCATTCCTGATCCCCGTTAGCGTCAGAACATGAAAGAAGAGGAAGACCCCAGCAGTCTAACCTTTGGATGTCTCCCCAAGCTGGCTTGGTTTGCCCACCCTCTTCTCCCCTCATGCCTGATGATGGGTTTTGCTCTCCAGAAGCTTCTGCATATTGCTTCCTGGTTTTCTCCTGAGGGTCTCCTATCAGAAGCCAGGCTTCTGCCCCACGTAAGGCACCGAAAATTCCAGGCACAAGGCAAAGAGAGTTCCCAATGGACCTGGGTCCTGGATAGTTACCATCTTCAAGTTTGATAAATCAAGGGTCCTGGATGGTTACTATCTTCAAGTTTGATAAATCAAATTCTTTCTCTCTCTTGCTTGCTTGCTTAATACCTTTCAGTGACCTCCCTGTGCTCTTGGAATGAACTCTAAAGTCCTGACCGTATTCATCATGGACTCGTCAGTGCCACATGATCTGGCTTTCACTCCTCCTCCAATTTCACTCACAGCATCTTTCTTCTTACCCTCCATGCTACAGCCCTGCTGGCTATTCTGAGAACATCCTAAGGTCTTCATCACCTCAGGACCTTTGCACATGATATGTCAGCTTTAATGTGCCTCCCCTGGCTCTGCACAACAGATGACTTCTCGTTCATCAGATCCAGCTCTAATCTCACCTTTGGAAGGACTTCCGGAATCATCCAAGTCACAACCCAGGTTACTCAGCAGCATTATGCCGTGTCAATTTCTTTTAAATCACTTTCCACATTCTAATGATCTTTTTATTAGCTTACTTGTTTGTAGTCTGTTTCTCCCATAATTACATAAGGCCAGGGAGCAGGTAGGGCTTTTCCCATCCTGTTGTATCCTTGCTTCTTAGAACAGCACCCAATATTTACTAAGTGCTTAGTAAAGAAAGAATCAATAAATGAATGTGAAATATTAGGGCCAGAGCTACTACCAGGAAGAATCACTGTGAGTTAAAAAGCTGAGCATTCATGAGCCACCTCTTCTTTTGGGATTTAGGTGGCAGGTAGGCAGGGCAAGGCGGACTGATACAAGTTCTCTTTCTTACCTACTTCCTCTGTATGTACAGTTGGGTGAGTTGTTTGGAGCCTGTTTTGGAGACTTGGTCCTGTTAAATTCAGAGAGTGAGGAAGTCTTTGCAGGAGGCCGATGCTGCATTTCCTAATCAATTTTGCCACGAAGCCCTTCAGTGGCATACCAAAGGGCTTGCCACCTCTCAAGAGCGGACTGCTTTTATTGTAACTCTTCCTAACATGCAGGTGTCACAGTAATATCCAGGCATTTATGGACCTTGGACGTAATAACACCCCATATTAGCAAAACCCTACACCAAATCGATAATGTTTTCGTGCCTGATCTGGAACCCCGGTGGTAACTGTACAAAGGGGAGTATTTGGGGAGATGTAAACTCTGGCCCCAGTTCTAGGAGACAGCTCTGGCCAGCCTCGGTCTTGTGGCAGCTGGGCCCCAGTAACCAGATTTAGCAACAAAGCTGAAAGACTGGAGCCAGATGAGGAGTGTCCCGGACCTCTCACTGAAATTGCGGGCTCCTGGTTGGGGCCCAAGATGGAGTTGAGGGAGGTGGTTTCTTTCCTGCTCCACCTCCACGTGCACGTGGGGAAGGCAGGTCTCCCTTGGGGATGACACAGGATCTCCCGTTGTGGATGTAGGTTTGCAGTGTGACATGTACCACTTCTGCTTTCTGCTGTTCCTGCAGCCATCAGACCTTCTCTGTGTGTCCTTTGCCATCAAAACCACACAAGTCTCATTGCCTGGGCTACCAAAACCTTTAGAATTAAAAGAGTCAGAAACCCACTCAACCAGTTTAAGCAATACAAGGAAAGTAATCGGCTCGTGTAACTGGGGCATCTTGGGGTAGGTCCAGCTTCAGGCTGGGATGGCCCCAGAGGTTCACATAACATTGACCCAGTTCTTTTTCTGACTGTCCCTCCCCATCATGCAGCTGTTAGGCGCTGCTTGTTTTTGTTTTCAGTTAGGCTTTGTTCACAAGACAGTAGCATTGTGACCTCTTGGGCCGGCAACTCCCATGGCTGAAGTCTCAAGCTTAGGTTGTCTTTAGGTCTCTTGTTCTTGGAAGAGAAACAATGTTTCTTATTCTGACATTCATGTAAACCCCATCCACTCACCCTAAAGGACTCTGTTTGGTCTTGCTTGGGTCAAAAGCAATCCAGGTGTTGTGGAAATGTGGTCACTGATTGCCTGTCTTGGCAACGTGCTCAGCCCTCCGGTGGAAGAGGTGAAGACACTCGGAGGACATCCCCACCAGACTCACCGTGAACGGGGGAGTCACTTACCACAGGGAAGAGATATAGAGCAACAGAAAGGAAGACATTTCTTACATGCTGACCTTTCGTGCATTGGAAAGTAGGAGATGTCAGAGCCCAGAATCGGATTAATGCAGGTTTAGAAATGCCAAAGACCGAGGAAACTCGGTGTGTGCCCCCCCCACAATCAAAGTTAACCCCTTTGGCCTGGTTAAAGCATCATGCAAAATTAGGGAGGGGAGAATTTTGCAACGTAAGTTTGGGAGATATTATTTCAAGAAGAGAAAGCCATTTTCATTTTTAGGTCTTGATTTCTTTGTTTTCTTTTAAAACTTAGGCATTCTTATTTTGTGACATGGACTCATTGTACAGTGTCTGGTGGACTGTATGGGTCGAAGGAGTTTTACATAGTTTGAGAAAGAAATTAGACTGCACTGTGACTCTGGCATTCTGTACTCCACGGATTTGGCATACATAGGGTTCAGGTATACATGGACCTATTTAGACACTGTCATGAATCATAAACATGCTGCCCATATCACAGCTCCAAAACAACGCAAAGGAGCAGCCTGGCTCCATGGGACTGGGCTCAGGAAGTGGGAACAGAAATATCCCTGGGGACCCCAGGCCTGTCTATTGAGCCCCTAGGCATGAGAAGAAAAATAATGCAGATTGGAGGTAAGGGGATGATTCTGCCACTCTGCCTCACCTTCTTCCTTTTCTCACAGAGAAAGCAAGACTTGAACTCTTCCTCCATGCTTCCTCTGACAATCCCCTTTTCCATCCCTCCATCCTCACAACACAGAGCAGGGAAGGAGTCCCTAATCTAACTGGGCTGTCTGTGGAGATACTTTTTGGTCCAGAGTATTTATTAGTGGGAATGGTCACTGTGTTAAAATTCTTCATGCCATCATTCTGTCCCTGCTCCCTCCCTTGGCTTGATGAACAAACCACTGCAAGCCTAGGGGCAGGTCTGTCTAGGTGTCTGCTATTCTACACCCTGTGCCTAGATGTGTGTATCTAAATCTATCTATCTATCATCTATCTATCTTCTATCTTTAATTTATTGATTATCTATCTTCTATCTATCTATCATTGATTCATTGATTATCTATCTATCTATACCTCTGTCATCAATTATCTATCATCTCTCTATTATCTATCTGGCTATCATCTATCTATCTATCTATCTATCTATCTATCTATCTATCTATCATCTTTTGAGAAACCAAAGCCTTTTAAAAACCTAATCTCAAAAGTGACATCCATCACTTTTGCCTTAGTCTTTGTGCTGGAAGGAAGTGACACCATGGGGGACCATCTGAGAGACAACCTATTACACATAATGGAACATAAAAGGCTTTACAGAGTTTCAGCTCCATTCAAAAAACAATGGACAGCCATGAAATGGTTTTAAATAATGGGGTGGCATGATCAGACATGTATGTCTTTTGAAGAAACAGACTTTGTTTTGACTGATCAAAATCAATGTAATCTTTTAACATTTTCCTTATTTTATAGAAAGTGTGTGAGATTTTGGTTTTGTTTTTCTCACTGGCACAAGTTTTTTTAAGAGTTTAAATTTTCTATCTTGTGGAGCTTTTTCTTGTTTGTTTCTTACTTCACTGTTATTTATTTTATTTTATTTTATTTTATTTTATTTTATTTTATTTTAGAGAGATCAGGGGAGAGGGGCAGAGGGAGGGAGATAGAGAATCCCAAGCAGACTCCATGCTCAGCACAGAGCCCAACATGGTACTCAATCCCAGGACTCTGGGCTCATGACCTGAGCTGAAACCATGACCTGAGCTGGATGCTCAATCAACTGAGCCACCCATGTGCGGCTCTTTTATGGATTTATTGCATCACGTGCAGGAAACATGTTCTATGCCATTTCTACTTGGAAGTGTTCCTTGGTCACTTGAAAAGATATTTTCCTTTTTTCCTCTGACCTATTCTTACATGTGTCTCTTGTTTATTGTGTTGCTTCTATCATTACACAATGTCATTATCTGTCACTGAGAAAGGTATATTAAAATCTCCAATTTAAAATAAATTAACAGGGGTGACTGGGTGGCTCAGTCAGTTAAGCGTCTGACTTCAGCTCAGGTCATGATCTCATGGTTCGTGAGTTTGAGCCCCGCGTCAGGTTCTGTGTTGACAGCTCAGAGCCTGGAGCCTGCTTCAGATTCTGTGTCTCCCTCTCTCTCTGCCTCTCCCCTACTCATGCTCTGTTTCTGTCTCAATAATAAATAAACATAAATAAATAAATAAAATAAAACCTCCAATTTTGCCATATGAAAACCGATGCTTCTCACCGTGTAATGTACAATTCTTGAGTGGTGTTCATGACATTATAAGCTATATCCTTTTGCTATAAACAACCTTTCTCATCCAAAACAATGATTCTTCACGTTTGTTCATTTCATTCATTTGTGTACTTGTTTGCTCTGTCGTTCACCACTGCGTTCTTTTCAATTCTTCAGACCATTTTGCTTTGTATGCCTCTCGTGGGCTCTCCTTTTTGGTACAGACTGTTAATGTGTAATAAAATAAAATGTTTTAAAAAGTGAGTTTATCTAAGTTACATTTATTGATGAGACAAACTACATTATTTTTAATCAATTCTTTTTTAAGTTTACTTATTTTGAGAGAGAGAGAGAGAGAGAAAGTGAGTAGGGGAGGGGCAGAGAGAGAGGGAGAGAAAGAATCCCAAGCAGGCTCCATGTTGTCAGTGCCAAGCCCAGTGTGCGGTTCGACCCCATGAATTGTGAGATCATGACCTGAGCCGAAATCAAGAACCAGAAGTTTAACCTACTGAACCACCAAGGCGCCCCTTTTTTTTTTTTTTTAATTCTTTCTGTTCTTAATACTTTCAAAACAAAATCAAAACTTTTCGGTCTATAGTATCTGTTTTCCATTTTTGACTGTTCTTCCCTTCAGGTAATTGAAAAGTTAAACACTTTGTTTTCATCCTCATAGTGGCTGTCTGTTATATTTTCCTGAGTCTCCACCTGTAAATGATGCCTAATGGTACCGCAGCTTAAGATAAAGACCTTGGTGCACTCCCCTCCTCCTCCTCTCTCTTTACTCTGAATCTTCCATCACCTGACTTGACTTGGTTCCATCATTTTCTACAGTTCCCTTGTGACTAAGCCTATACAGCAGATGACATACACATAGCCCTGTTACTTGATGCATCACCTCTATATTCTATTTTTTCAACATCCTTCTCTGGACCACTACTAGGAAGTCAGCCCACATATGTGATCCCTTCGCCTGCTTTCTTTCTATATCCCAACTCCTGAGTCTTGGTGACTTACATTATTATACATTTTCAAGGTTAAGCACATGCTTATGGTTTTCACAGACATGTAGCTTTTGTTTCACACCATGCTTTGAGGCACAGAATTCCTCCCCTTCATGGTTGTGTTCATCTCACGATGAGCCGTGATTTATCTTCTGGTGTTATTGTTTGTTTTAGGAAATGCTCTAGGACCTTTGCACCCTGAGTTCTTGAAGATTTTGCCAGTGTTTCCTTTGGGAACTTTATATCTGAATTTCAGTTCCTCCCCAACCTCACCTGCCATGTACCACCCTGAGACTTTTCTAGACACTGTTTTGTAACTTTGAATGATCCTATAGATAAGTCTTACCAACACCTGTATATGTATATGATTTGCCTTTTGTGTGTGTATGTGTGTGTGTAGAGTGCCTACTAGGGACTCCCTAAGATCCTCACAACGATCTCTTTCCCCTAATGTTCATGCACTTGTGAAATTTTCTCCCCTTGGGAATAGGCTGTTCTTGGTGACTTGCTCCTCCTAACAGACAGGAGATCATGAAAGTGCTGGGATCTCACTTCCACTACTAAGTTACAAAAAGCCTGTGGTTTCTGCCTTTCTAATCCTCTCCAGCTCTCTGGCTGGTCCATCTAAGCAAGGTTGCCAGATTTAGCAAATCAAAATACAGACGCCCAGGTAAATTTAAATTTCAGACAAGCAAGGAATAATCGTTTAGTGTATGTCTCATGCAATATTTGAGACATATTTACACCAAAAATTATTCTTTGTCATCTTATGAAACAGTCTCTTCTATTTCATCTGGTATCTCTAGCTCAGAGGAAGGCCAGATGTCCTATTGTGAGGTGCTTTGTGGAAATGCCACATGGCAAGGATCTGGGGACAGCCTCCAGCCAACAGCCAGAGAAAAACCAAGGTGCTCAGTCCAACAGCCCTCGAGGTACCGAATCCTGTGAACAGCTGCACGAATGAACTTGGAAATGGGTCCTCCCCAGGCCACCCTTGAGATGACCACAGTTCAGACCAACCCCATGGTTGCTGCCTTGTGGGTGATCCTGAGCCAGAGACCCCAGTGAAGCCATGCTTAGATCTCTGTCCTACAGAGACTTTGGGATAATAGATGTTTGGTTTTCTAAGCCATTGGGTTTTGGAGCAATGTGTCAATAAACAACTAACACAGGGTGTCTGGATGGAATCTTTTCTTAACTAGAATGTTTCACTGAACTCCCCTAACTTCATGAGGGTAACTTTGCAGCTGACATTAATCAATCCCTCTTCACATCCATGGGAGGAATCTCTAGATGCACCCAGGTTTTCCCACCTTCTCTTTAAATCACTTTCCTGATCTATTTTATCATTTTCTCTCTATTTCTTTGAAACTCTTTATTCTTTCCAAATTCTTTCTTTGGGCCCATTTTGTCAATCCTATCTTACATATTCCTGATGGTGTTTCTGCATTTCCTTTTCTTCTTTTCTTAACTGCTTCTGGTGTTACCATCATTTCCCAAATGTTTTGCTTTTGCATTTCCATGTATCCCTTGTGCCTAAACAACACACTTCTCATCCCCTTCTATTGTTTCTATTGTTCCACCGTTTCTTTTTCAAACTCTGTTGTCTTTCGTCTGAGCTCTCTTTTCGAGTAGAACGTTATATCTTTCATTTCACGTAGACCTCCGCTAGGAATGTTTACCTGCTTTATTGTAGAGTATTTCTGAGATGCGTCCTTTTTGGGGACCCCCTCCCCAGATTGGTTTGCTTCTTTTCTTTGTGATCATTGCTCTTCCTAGGATGGAGTTCACGGGAGGGTTGCAGGGCTGAGCTGGGGGAGCCAGTAGCCTAGGGTCTGCTGCCTCCAGACACTCCTCCACTTGTGTTGCTCTTGCCACAAGCCAGTAGAAAATCTCCCTGGTCACAGGGAAGCTTTGAATGTCACTGTTGTTTGGATGGGGATGACTCAGCCTTTAATTCTCTCCAGCAGACAAAGTGGTTGTTTTAAGTGTGCTTCTTGCTTTTTGGTTTCTCCTCCACAGTGGTCTCATTTCGCAAAGGTGGCAGGTTTGCAGAAGTTCACAGCCAGCCCCCATTCCTGCTATTTCATTGCACCAGCTCTTGGGAAAACCCCTCTGCTACCCATGTATCCCAAGCTTACTTTTATCAAGAAAAGTATTGAAAAATCTTTTTTTAAATAATTTTTAACATTTATTTCTTGAAGGGGTGGAGGGGCAGAGAGAGAGGGAGAGAGAGAATCCTAAGCACGTTCCACGTTGTCAGCACAGAGCCCGATGTGGGGCTCGAACTCACCAACCATGAGATTGTGAGATTATGACCTGAGCCAAAGTCAGAGGCTTAACTAGCTGAGCTGCTCAGGCACCCCAGCAACACTCTAATTTCCAATCTCTGTCCACACCAGCAGGCTGAGCCAAACCCTTGATAAAATACAATACAATAGCAATATGCCAAGAGCCTACATTTGTGCGGCTCTGCTCCAGTATAAATACTGGAGCACCTAACAGAGCAGCAGCAATTGGCTCCGCTGTTTGGTTACCTTTTCAGGGGTCCTAACACCATGTTGATGGCCCATCTGGCTTTTACAAGGGCCGACTCAGTGCATTAAATAGAGATATGGGAACCACCGCCTCTGCGACCTGTCAGTGGGGCACTGGTTTCTGCCATTTCAGCTGGGATGAGTTACTGCTTTTAATTTACCCTTTTGGCTGGAATGCTGAGCAGTTCCAGGGGCTTCCACTTGGCCCTTCCTACCAAGATCGCTTCCCCTCTGCGGGTCAGGAACCAATGAGAGGGCTCTTCCAGCTGTTAAGCTTATCCAACCCAATTAAGCACTCAGAAACCAGGAACATTATCGCAGTGTGGGTTGGCAGACTTGGTGGGCATTTACGAAATGGACAGAGGCCAAGACTCCATTTATCACCTGGGTTTCACAAACCCAACTACACCATCATGATGGTGCTTTGGTTTCCCTGGCCTTGGGCATGAGCTCAAACTCTGGATCTGGTTGCCCTTGAAATATGTAGGTGGGCCCCTTCCCGCAGGGCATGGTGCCGTGAACGCTGGGTGGGCACTGCCTTCCCTGCACTGCAGGTCCCCCTGGAGGAGGACTGGGGGAGTAAGGACCTCCCTTAATCACAGGGTTCTGGATCCCAGAACTGGCTCAGACCTGGAAACCAGATGAGGGATTATGAACTTGCACTGGGCCACCAACTTCAGTGCTCGGATCCTCTGTTCTTAGGGGCTATTTTGGTTAGGCCATCCAAGCAGCATCTTATTTGCTCCCCAGCTGGCTGCCCCTAGCAATGCCACAGTCTGTTATTCTTTGCCCAGACAGCCCTGCACCTCTAGGCCTCCTCATTACAACACCAGCATTACGATCATTAAACCCACCTTGCCTCTGAGGATCAGAAGCCACCTTCTTGCATCTGCTGTTCTGGAATTTATCATTCCCATTTGATACGAGGGGGTCTAGCTTCAATCTCCAACTATCAACCCCGGGCTATAAGAGGAAGCAACCATTGAGCTTCTCAGTGAGGCTGAGGCGGGGGCTCATTAGCACATTCTCTATCCCTTTCCTAAAGGGACTCTCCTTTGGGCCCTCCCAAGGAACATGGTCAGCTGGCGGGCGGGCTGGCCTCTATTAAATGTCCATCTCCACAAACACGCCTCTGAGCCTCTTGACGTTGTCCTCAAAATTCTGCTAAGGCAATTCCAGCATCTCCATTTGATTTTCTACAACCCATTATGGTTTCCAAGCCTCACAAAGAAGCCATTCCAATAATCTAGCCTGCCCTGCTCCATCTATCCTCACTGTATTCAGTCTGTTGTCATTGGAGAGTATGCCCGTGCCACAAACTGTCCACAACTCAGCTTGTATTTCAGCTTCTTTAGCCTCCCACCCTCCAGAGCCTAGGTATAAGCTCTTATCATTCCAGTACACACCAGCTGTGCCCTGTAGCTCTTTTGGAAAACCACCACTCTCTTCCCATTGCAGGGGTGCCATCCCTGCTTGAGTCATGCTAAATATTGACCCTCATTATTGTCCTTGGTTAAGAGAAGGCAAAGGCAGACTTTGAGGAGGATGAACTTACTTTTTAAAGGCATGGCTCCTTAGAAATGCCTTTTGCTGATCTACCGGCAATAAGATTGATGTACCCCAGCAAGAGAGAGAAGGCCACTTGTGTTGACTCATAGCATTCACAGGGAATAAGGGGTTCCAAGTTCTTGATAATCAGCATCGAAGACATACCAGGCTGTGCATTCAGCCTGCTTTATAATTCTGCCCCTCTTCCAAATCTGCCTGATTTCCAGCCCAGTCTTCCCTCTGCCTACTGAAGATGAGAATCTCTTTACAGATGACCATGGATACTTTCTGGCATTCTCACTATGCCTTAAGCTGATAACTGGTTACCCTGAGTCTGTTATTTTATTCCTGTAGAGGCTCCATGCAGTCAACGACACCCAGCTCCATAATCCTCACAATTACTGCCATGCCCATTTCTTTCACACACCACAGCTACTGCACAAGCATGTGCCTCTCTTTCTACCTAACACATTATCCAAATAAACCACACGTGAATATCTTAGCATATGTGACTCTACAGTGTGATAACGATTTTGGTGATAGCCCCTTAACACCGGGAGTCCTGTGGTTGGAGAAAGACCCGACTTCAGAAATCCACCATGAGGGTCTGCTTCTCAGGATCACTTCTTTTATCAACCATCTTGGGCTGCATTGCCTCCAGAAACAGATCTTGAGACGGAAATTTTAGTTGAAATGGTTTGTCAAGGAGGTGATCCCCAGAAAGCCTATCAGGGGGTTGTGGAAAGAGACAGGAAAAGGGAAGAAGCCAACAGAGGTAGGTCAACAAGCAGGTCACTGCTGTAGACCACTCAGATTTAATCCTGATAGGAATCTCAAAGCTGTTTACCCTCCAAAGGGCAAGGACCCTATAGGATTTGTCTTCCAAATCCTTTCTATCATTAGGTGATGGCTATTCTTGGTAGCATTAGCTGCCTGGCACTTTTGTCCTACCCTATACAGGAATTGAAAAAAAGCCCTTAGATCGAGGGGTCCAATACTTCGGTGTATAGGTTAATTCCAGTCCACTTCCTGTTTTTGTCAATAAAGTTTTATTGGAACATGGTCATGCCCATTCACTTACATTTTGCCAATGGTTGCTTTCATACTATAAGGACAGAGCAGAGACTGTCTGTCCCACAGCACCTAAAATGGCTCCTACTTGGTCCTTTGCAGAAAAATTTTGCTGCCTGCTCCATGAGAGGGTCATGGTTCTTGCACATAGGATGCCACTGGCATACACCTTAACAGTGAGTGCTGAGGTGGAATGAAGGGGCAATGGTGGGCATTTACTACAATTTACCTAACGACCCATTTTTAGTAGTTTCTTGGATTATTCCCCACTTTGCACTTTTGTAGCAAATCCTACAAAAGATAATCTTATATGCATCTTTCTACATGTTTCTGCATTTCTTCTTCAGTCTTTTTTATACCTTTATTAGGATATAACTGAGATACAAAGAATTGCATGTATGAGATGTATACAGTTTGATTAATTGAGATATATGCATACACCCACGATACCATCCCCAAGATCGTGGTAATAAATGTATCATCTCCAAAAGTTTCTTGTGTCCGTGTGTGTGTGTGTTAAGAACACTCAATATGAGACCTACCTCCTTAATACATTTTGAAGTGCACAATACTGTATTGTTAACTATGGGGACTATGTTGTACAGTAAATCTCTAGAACTCATTCATCTTGTGTTACTGTAATTTTACACCCATTGAACAATAGCTCCCTTTTCCCTCCCTGCCTCCACCACCTGTCCAATCTCTCTGATGAGCCTAGATGCAAAATTCCTCAACAAAATATTAGCAAACTAAATCCAACAATACATTTAAAAATACCATTTTCCAGAGCACCTGGGTGGCTCAGTGGGTTAAGCGTCTCACTTCAGCTCAGGTCATCATCTCACGGTTCATGGGTTTGAGCCCTGCATTGGGCTCTGTGCTGACAGCTAGCTCAGAGCCTGGAGTCTGCTTCTGATTCTGTGTCTCCCTCTCTCTCTGACCCTCCCCTGCTCACACTGTCTCTCTCTGTCTCCCAAAAATAAATTAAAAACATAAAAAATAAAAAAAAGATGTGAGATGGATATGTCTTACATATATATATATCTGACAATATATATAATTTTCCATTAATTTAAAAAAGTGATAAAAATAATGAGATCTTTCTATTTACAACAGCCTGGATGGAGCTAAAGGGCATAATGCTAAGTGAAACGAGCCAGTCAGAGAAAGACAAATATTGTATGATTTCACTCATAGGTGAGATTTAAGAAACAAAATGAATGAGCAAAGGGAAAAAGAGAGAGAGAGAAACCAAGAAACAGACTCTTAATTATAGAGAACAAACAGATGGTTACCAGATGGGGGTAGGTGGGGGATGGGTGAAACAGGTGATAGGAATTACAGTACCCTTATCTGGGCACTTGGGTGAATCAGTTTGCTAAGTGTATGACTTCAGCTCAGGTCAAGATCTCACGATTCCTGAGTTCAAGCCCCGTGTCGGGCTCTGTGCTGATGGCTCAGAGCCTGGAGCCTGCTTCAGATTCTGTCTCCCTCTCTCTGCCCCTTCCTCCCTCCCTCTCTCTCTCCCTCTCAAAAAATGAATAAACATTAAAAATTTTATTTAAAATGGTACACTTATTTTGATGAGCACTGAGTAATGTATAGAAGTGCTGAATCACTATATTGTACACCTGAAGTTAACATAACATTGTATGTTAACTATACTGGAATTGAACGAAAGAAAGAGAAAGGGAGGGAGGAAGTACCAAGAAAGAAAAGGAAAAAGAAAGTTCCAAACAACAACAAAACAAAAACAAAAACACCGGTTAAAGAAGAAAAAAACAGTGCATATTTGGACCTAAGATTATAATGATACAAACACATCTGTATTTGCAGTGCCTATAAATCAGTAACTAATTATCCTGTGTTTTAACTAAATTGTGTCAGAAAGTGTACTATACCCTATGTTGAAATATAAAGGCTTTAAGCCACTTGCTGGTGAATGCCTGAATTCCTCTCTCATAGTTATCTCTGAAACTTTCCTAAATAAAAAATAAATACAATAAAGACAATTTTTTTTTTAAAAAGGAAGGTGAGGCAGAAGTACAATGCATAATTTTAGATTTGCTAGTATGGCCAAATTAACCTCCCAAATCATACATTTTTGCATTTCCTTTGTATGAAGATTCCTGTGGCATCCACAACGCTGGGTATACGTTTTGCTCCCCTGGCAGAAACTTCTGTTTAGGAGTCTGTGGTTCAAGAGAGAAGGCTGGGCTGGAGACAGGGATTTGAAAGCTGTCAGCATAGAGATGGTAATTAAAGAAATACAAGTCTTTGAGGCCACTCAAGGGAAACAGTATGTAAACTGAGAAGTAAAATGTGCAGAGCATCTTTAAAATGAGCGCTTAGGGACACTGGCATTTGAGGCACAGATGCAGGAGGAAAGTGCCAGGGAGGTAAGAGGTGGTCCAGGAGCGCACCGGGACGCCCGGGCAACAAGCATTCTTCAAAGGGCTGAGAAGGTGAGGTGTCCATGGGCGTGGCCACAAGGACAGCAGTGGGCACTGCATTCATGGAGCAGCAGAAAAGGGACATAGCAATGGAGTGAGTGCAAAAGGAAAGAGGAAAGATGAGGAGTATTTACAGATCATCCAAGACACTGCCAGCCAGGAGGAGAAGGTTCAGGTAGAAGTTGGAGGAAGATGTAGGGTTAAGAACACTTGCATTTTGAAGTTGAGTCCTATCTCTTGCAACCACAGAAGACATTTCCCTCAAAGGAGCTGAGTTCTCAGTCACGTCCTCCTCCAGCGGTGGCTCCTGACCCCTCCTGAGCTCCCCTCCTCAGAAAGCCTTCCTCCATGCCCTCCCGCCTCTGGGCTACCAGGATCCCTTGTGCCTCCTGAATGGGTGGATTTATCAAATTGTATTACAGTGATTTGCCAACTTTTCTTCCATTCTTCTGTTAAGTTTTTAATGCCTTGCAAATGGAAACTTTTCTTGTAAGAGCAATTTATAATCTTGGGGCCTAGAACTTGCCTGCAAAGGAAAAGTACTTAATAAAAACTTGATTGAAGAGTATTGGATGGATGGATGAATGGATGGGTAGATGGATGGATGGTTGGGTGCATGGATGGTTAGATGGAGTAGAAATTCTGCAGAAACATGAAAAGCCCTGTGCCCTGTTGAGTACTTTCACCTGTGCCTGCCCACTGACTGCCCAGGGTCACGCACACACTATATTTTTATATACTACTTTTGTTTGCCATGCATCTATCAGCTATCATTTTAAACTGTAGGAAAAGATGTAATGGAATCCTATGCCTGCCTTCCATCCCTGTCTCCGAGTGCCTAGCTTCCCTCCTACCACTGTCTTTGATGTGCTGTTGTATGCCTGCAGCAGCATGTATCAACTCCGTCATCCTGTGTCCCTCCTGCCTCGGGTCCCTGTGACCCCCAGCATGGCCTGTGGCCAATTGAAGCATCCTGAGAGTGGGAAGGAGGAGTGCCATGCTCCCTGCACACACAGGAGACTAAGGGTCTGGGCTGGCACTGAACGGGGAGATGGAAGTCCAAACCACCTGCTGCCTTGATTCAGTGAAAACAAAGTCTATATAGACTGCTGTGTGAGATGGAGCTCCATATGGATATTCCCAGCTCCTCACTTCACCCCACCCCTAATATGTACTCCGCTTGTATTACCAACCTTTGCTTTTCCTCGCTGGGATGCTAGGGCCAATCCAATTAAGGTAGACCAGCCAGACCTTCCCCTCTGCCAACACCAGCTCTCTGTTCACCCCAGGAGCTCTCCTAGGCAGCCCCACGGAGCCCCTCACCCACACCACTCTCCTCCCCCAATTCTGGCACAAGACAGATGCCTTGATTTGTCTGAGCTCTGGTATAATTGGCCAAAAGCTGTGATTTTGTAGGAGTTGAGACTGCGAGGTAGCCATTGTTTACTGGCTTAAAGCCTTGGCGTTCCTAATCACACCCAGCCTCTGGCTTCAGGAGCATGAAGAAACCCTATTTACTAGCACTCAGTGGGCCTCTGGGTGTTATTTCAGATGCAGAATAATTAGCAATATGCCCAAGAAGCAGCAAAGCCTTGAATGGTATTTAGTGACAATTATTCAGCCAAACCATTGCTTACTATTGTAGGGGCTTATTAGCACCAAATTGTTTCGATAGGAAGTGGCATCAGCAATAAAAAATAATGGCTGCAGCTTGCCGTGCAATCCGAGTCAGCAGAAAGGGGCTGAAACGCGTGCACATCTCTTTTACACCCCCCTCCCCCCAGAAAATCGGGGGACCCACTGAGATGCGGTGGCAGCTACAAGAACGGACTCAGGTGGCTCGGGTAGAGAGCAGGTGGGGCTGTCACTCAGTCCTTCCTCTAAGTTCTTATTCCTACGCGGAGGCGAGGTGTGGGGACCAGCCCCCTGGACACCTGCGCCCCGCCCCCCTTCGGGTCCAAGCCTCAGAAAATGGGGCACGCTGGCATCCCCTTCCCCCATCTCGCTTTACATTTACACCGGAAGTCTAGGGCTGGATTTCCAGCCTGATTCTAGGCTGGAAGGGGCTTCAGAGCAAAGGCCTACATTTTACAGAGCAGAATAACCATGTTTAAAAATGTTTAATTGATATAAGGTCACACAGCAGGACCGAGATGAGAATCTGTCAGCTTAACATGTCCTTTCTCAGCACACTTCGAGCAGAGTGAATCACATTTAATGTACTTTCCTACAATAGAGAGCATATCGTCAGGTGCACAAGTTGGCTCTTTAGGCTGCAAATGACTCGAATAGTCTGGAATGGAGTTTGGTGTATGAAGTGTATACACACTCGGGAATTTAGGGGTATACCCAGTACTCAGTGAACTTGGATTAGTTTCAACTCTTTTTTCATCTGCATTTCATCCTCTGACGTTTGGGCTCTTAGGAACGTCTTCATTTTCTTTCTTTTTAAAAAATATTTATCTATTTTTTAGAGAGAGACAGACAGAGCATGAGTGAGGGAGGAGCAGACAGGGAGATACAGAATCCAAAGCAGGCTCCAGGCTCCGAGCTGTCAGCACAGAGCCCAACATGGGGCTGAAACTCACAAACCATGAGATCATGACCTGAGCCAAAGTTAGACGCTCAACCAGTGGAACCACCAGGTGCCTCAGGAAAGTTTTCATTTTCAAAGTCAATCCAAGGCTGCTCTTCTTACAGGCTATGAAGATTATTTAGGAATGAGCCTCTCGCTCAGCTCTCCAACTTATAAGAAACAGTGAAACAGTGTTATAACAAAAAAGATTTAAGATTGATAGAAATAAGAAGATTGAATAAGAATACAAAATGGAGGGGCACCTGGGTGGGTCAGCCGGTTCAGCGTCTAACTCTTGGTTTTGTCTCAGGTCGTGATCTCACAGTTCGTGGGATCAAGTCCTGAGTTGGCCTCCTCATTGAGTGTGGAGCCTGCTTCAGATTCTCTCTCTCTCTCTCTCTCTCTCTCTCTGTCTCTCTCTCTCTCTCTCTCTCCCTGCCTTGCTCATATACACACACGCACACCCTCTCTCCAATAAATAAATAAACTTTAAAAAGAATACAAAATGTAAATAGCGTTATATGTAAATCTTCACATTTTGGTTCTAAGAAAGTCAGTGTGACAAGGAAGGGGAGCCACGCGGCTGCAGATTTGGGGGTTCTGTTGAGGTGTCTTATGTGAGTCAGTGTCTTAGTTGGCTTGCGCTGCTATAAAAGACTCCTAGAGACTGAGTGCTTAAAGCCACACATGTTTATGTTCTTCTCCCAGTTGTGAGTGCCAAGGGCAGGGCATCAGAATGGATGGATTCTGGCGGAAGCTGTCTTCCTGACATGCAGCCGGCTGCCTGCTTTCCTTGCCAGTGTCCCCACATGGCTTCTCCTGGGTGCAGGTGCCGGGGGAGGGAGACAGAGGACACACCCTTCAAATTCACCTCACCACTACCTCCAAACAATATTCATTTTCTTCCAGGGCACAAGAGCAAAATTATGGGGAAATTGTCAGTTCTACCTCCACCAAACTTATTAATACAATAGATGAATGGTTAAAACGTTAAAAAAAAAAACCCAAATCCCACCTCACCCCTGTCAGAATGGCTAAAATTAACAACACAGGAAGCAACAAGTGTTGGCGAGGATTTGGAGAAAGGAGAAACCTCTTATATTGTTGGTGGGAATGCAAACTGGTGCAGTCACTCTGCAAAACACTGTGGAGGGCTCTCGGAAAGTTAAGACTAGAATTCCCTTATGGTCCAGCAATTGCACTGTGGGTACTCACTCAAAGGGTACAAAAATACATATTCAAAGGGGCACATGCATCCTGATGTTTATAGCAGCATTATTAACAATAGCCAACCTGTGGGAAAAGCCCAAATATGCATCGGCTGATGAATCAATTCATCATTCTTTTTGATGGCTTAGAAATATTCCAGATATAGATTTACATTTACATTTAACATTTTATATGTTACATGTACATTACATACGTTAATGTACATTTTATATGTTAGATGTCTGGAATATTACTCAGCCATCAAAAAGAATGAAATCTTTCCATTTGCTTATGGGTGCGTTATTCTAAGTGAAATATGTTAGTCAGTGAAAAACAAATATCATATGATTTCACTCATGTGTGATTTAGGAAACAAAACAGATGAACATATAAGAAGGGAAAAAAAGAGAAGGAAGCAAACTATAAGAGATTCTTAATGACAGAGCATAAACTGAGGGTTGTCGAGGGAGATGGTTGGGGGGTGGGCTAGATGGGTGATGGGCATTATGGAGGGCACTTGTGATGAGCACTGGGTATTGTATGTAAGTGATGGATCACTAAATTCTACTCCTGAAACCAATATTAGTTATACTGTGTGTTAACTAACTAGAATTTAAATAAAAATAAAATTAAGTTAAAAAAAAGCCAAATCTTCTGTTCAACAAAAAGAAACTTCAAGCCATAATCTTTGTAAAAGAGAGAGAGAGAGAGAAACAGGAGACCCCAAGAATCTGCATAGATTGATGCATTAGGACCACTCATATCCCTCCCCCTAGAAATATTACTTGAGGTTAAGAGGGGGTGAAAGAAAGGATAAATGAAACCATTCAACAAAATCAATTCATTGTCCCCAGCATGGGGAGAGGTAGGTGGAGAGCCACCCAGTCATCCCAGAGTGTGAGTGCATAAGGTTGGAAGGAAAGAGATTCCGCCACTCACCTCCCCCCTCCCCAACCATCCCACCAGAGACCAGAACAAACAGACAGGAACAACAGAATGATTATAATCACTGGGGGCTAATTATCTCCAGGAACAAGCAAGGACTTGGAAAAATAGAAGACAAAGACATAAGAGAAAATACATAAGCTAAGATCCTCCATGAAAACTGGAGGGGGAGAGGGAAGAAAAGCCCAGGCAGAGATCATAGAAAGACTAACAGACCACAGACCTTCTAAAACCAGAGGGATGGCACCCCCCCTCCAAAACAGAGAAAACAGAGCTCCCATAGGAAGCTTTTTCTTTAAAAAAGGAACTGTAACAAAATAGAATTAGGATCCTGTAAATCTTTTACATAAGTAAAAGGTAATGGTATGAATTTATCCACAAAAAGCAAAACATTAGATTGTGGGGGTTCAAACCCCCAACATTATGTGAGAGACTCATCTAAAGAAAGCGAACTTTCCATGAAGACCGAGTAGAAGTGAAGGAGTAAGCCATTTGTGCGTGTGGGGAAAGAGCAGGTGCCCAGACTCTGAGGCACGAGGTGACCAGGTGTGTTTCAGAAATAGTTTGAGGCCAGTGTTGCTGGCGTGGAGTAAATGAAGGGAGAAATGGTGGGAGGTGAGCTCAGAGAGGGGATGGAAAGTGTCATCATCGCCCATCCTAGTGAAGGTCTTGGCTTTCACGATGACATGGCAAAGCCCCTGCAGACTTTGTGATGGAAACACGCCACACTGTAATTCAGTATTAATAGCACCGTATCTCTGCTGTATTGAGAATCTGCTCTGAGTGATGAGGAGGAAGCTATGGACTAATAAGGAGGCTCTTGAAATAAACTGTTATGGTGGCTTGGACCAGGATGGTGGTGGTGGGGGTGGTGAGAAGTAGTGAGATTCTAAATATGTAGTGACATTAGCGCCGAAAGGATTTTCACAAGTGGAAGAATTGCCCTTCGCTGTTGGATAGACAGCTCATCCCTAAAAGCTGGAGGAAAGAAGTATGTTTGGGGCACGGGAGCCTGTAGGTGTGTAGCAGAATGGTGAAAGCATATGGAAGTGCTACTGAGCATGACTTTTTCTCCTGGAAGTAGGAAACAAGGCACTAGCCAACACCAGGATGAAGAAGGAGGTGGCAGAGGCTTGAGAAGGGAGGAAGATGTCTGGAATAGCCATCTACAGAGAATGGAGACAATGAACGTACTAGAAAAATATGGCATAGTGGCCGGTCAACAAGAAGGGTCCACTGAAGGGCTAGTGATCATTAATTTAAAACAAGGCCCATCAACACGCTGTTGTGCTTTATTCCAACCACATTCAGCTCAGCAGATGCGGACAGGAAATGCGTGGGAAGCTGCATTTCATTAGGGCTAAAGATTAGCCAAGACAGTGTGATGAGGTAGAAAGCAACAGAGGAGGTGGAGCGATGGTACTGTAATGCTAATGAGTGAACTGGAGCTAGGTAAGGGTGACAGGAGGAATCAACAGAGTAAGGGATGGTGAAGATGAAAAGGGTAGATAGACTCATTGACAGTCTCCATGGAGAAGAGGTTTTCAAACGTACTCAAGAGAAGGATCTGGAAAGACAGGAGGCAGGGGTTGTTGAGATAAACTTAGTTTATGCATATCCTCCTTTACACACATCGGATTGATGAAAAGTCTAGATTCTCAGATAATGCTACATGTTATTGAAGGTATGAATTAATAGAAATCTTCAGGGTGCCTGGGTGGCTCAGTCAGTTAAGCATTCGACTTTGGCTCAAGTCATGATCTCACAGTTCTTGGGTTTGAGCCCCATATTGGGCTCTGAACTGACAGCTCTGAGCCCGGAGCCTACTTCCGATTCTATGTCTCCCTCTTCCTCTGCCTCAACCCTGTTCATGCTCTGTCTCTCAAAAGCAAATAAACATTAAAAACATATTTTTAAAATAGGAATCTTCATGCCTTGCTCTGGAAGTACTGTGATTCTCCAAAGCGAAGTGGCCGCACTTAGCAAACTTAAGTAAACTTCTATCCCAAGACCCAGCACCCTGCCCACACCCACGAGAAGCTTCCCACAAATCCTTAGAGAGGCTCTTACTGCAGTGTTCATTACAAAGGTTGGAGAGAGTCCCACTAGGGGAACAAAATACGATGTAGACTATGTATAAAATGTAATATATTGCAGGTATAAAAAAACAATATTTACAAACAGCAATATAGACAGCTCTTTAAAAGATAGGGCTTAGTGAAAAAAAAAAGAAGGGAAAGATGAAAACAGTATGTTTAGAGCTGCATAGTTATGTAAAGATACAGAATTTAACACACTGGAGTGAGTGTCAAAGAGGGATGATGAGTTTGGACAGAAAAAGAGGAGAAAAGTTATGTCCAGATTGATGATGATAATGAGTTTCATTACGGAAGAGATTGAATTTGACTGCATGAAGCTTTAAATGGGGTAGAAACATTAGAAAAAAAAAGACAAACTGCACTCTGAGGAATATCTAAAGATGCAAATTCTTCCATTACTAAATAAAAACAAGTGAAATAAGTAAATTAAAGGCTGAACTCAAGAAGTTTAAAAAAGAAATGCATCTACAGAAGGAAGGGACTAGTAAAGATAAAGAGCAAAACTACAAATCAAATTTTAAAAGTAGGACAGGAGATTTGATTTAAAAAAAGTTAAGAACTGTGAGTTTTTTTAAGTAATAATTTTTAAAACCTATATATCACTGATGACTCCAATCAAGAAAAAAGTACATAATTAGCAATGGATTTGGTAAAATAACATCAGAGAGAGTATTGTAGGTGAAAACATTGCAAAGTGATTTACTTTGATGCAAGTAAGTCAGAAAGTAATGGAGGAAATGGAGAGTTATCTGGAAAAACATAAATGGCTGAAAATGATTCTGGAAGAGACAGAAATTCTAAATGCACTGATAATATTGGAAGAACTGAGAACAATGGCAGGAACAAATAACAGACACTCTGAAGGGTTACACATTTCCACAGACATCATTCTAATCCTGAAGGAACATATAATTTCAATACTATTTATTCTTATCTAGTTAGTAGGACCTAAAGAGATTTTTAAAAATTTTGTGCAGAATCACAGTAACTCCAATGCTAAAGGCATATACAATTTTATCCCAAGATCTGACACAAATAACACAAAGGAAAAAATAAAACCTTACTGATGATTATCAATAGAAAAATCTTCAATTAAATTTTATCAAAATAAATTAGCAAATGTTGAATGAATGGTATATTGTTACACGGGGTTACTTTTCCCCTATTAGCGCAAAGATGGTGCTACAAGTTGAACTGTGTCTTCTCTGTAGATGTTCAAATCCTAACCCCAGCAACCATGAATGTGGCCTTATTTGGAAATGGTGTCCTTGGTCAAGTAAAAATGAGGTCATTAGGGTAGGTTCTGATCCAGTGGGGCTGGTATCCATGCAACAAGAGAAATTCTGGGCACAGAAAGATATATACAGAAGGACAACACCATATGAAGATGAAGACAAAGATTGGAGAGATGCATGAACCAGCCAAGAAATGGCAGAAATTTCTAGCAAGCCACAGAAGTGACAGGAGAGTCATGGAACAGATGGAATCTTCCTCGCGGCCCTTGGAAGGATCAACCCTGTGGATGGAAACCTTGATCTCGGATTTCTAGCCTCCAGAGCAGTGAGATAATAAAATTCTATTGTTTAAGCCGCTCGACCTATTGTTTAAGCCGCTATGGCAGTCTCGTGAAATTAATACAGACTATTCAAAGAGAAACACTATATGATAATCCCAGTGGATGCCAAAAATCATGTGAAAAAATTCAACATGGATTCTTGGCAAAATGGTAAAAATGGAGCCTAAAGAAAATGATAGAATCAAAAGCATGCACCTTGCTTGCTGGGGAAACACTAGAATAATACTCATTAGAATCAGGAACAGAAGACACTCCCAGTATCCATATGGTTTTATTTTTTATTTTATTTTATTTTTTTATTATTTTTTTCTTTTATAGTTTATTGTCAAGTTGGTTTCCATAGAACACTCAGTGCTCTTGCCCACAAGTGCCCTCCTCCATGCCCATCACCCCCTTCCCCTTCCCCCTCCCTCATCACCCTTCAGTTTGTTCTCAGTATTCAAGAGTCTCTCATGGTTTGCCTCCCTCCCTCTCCCCAACTATTTACTCCCTCCCCCTCCCCCATGGTCCCCTGTTAAGTTTCTCTTGTTCCACTTATGAGTGAAACCATTCCATACAGTTTTAGAACACTCTTCTGGAAGTTCTAACCAAAGCAATTAGACAAGGGAATAAAATCTGAGGAGGTAACGTTATCACCATCTGCAGATACGATTGTATATCTTGTGAAAGCCAAAGTGTCAATGAACAAATCAAAATACGAACTTGCAATGTGCTATCTGGTTAATTGACAACGAGCAGAGGACCCTTCTCTAAAGAAATGAAATAACCTGCTTCAGCATAATGAAAGCAGGTAAAGAGGCTGACAGTACGCCAGAGCTGAGTCATCTAAATGTTGGCAGCTGGGCCCCCACCGAGCTTTCTCCCATCTGCCATGTGCGAACATGGCAACGTGCTTACCTCCAAGCCTCCCCCACTACATAGTCCCGGTCGGCCTCGCCATTAACAGCGAGGACCCAGGGCAAAATTGACCAATATAAATGGCAGTAGTAGAGAGCTCTTGGAGCTCTTGAGAAAAATCAACCCAGTGCCGCATTTAATAAACATAGGATTAAACAGCAACACTAGAGGAAAAAAAGACCAAGGTGGACAGAGAGAAAAATCAGTGCCAGACACAAGGTCACTTAAAAAAAAAATAAAGAAGGGGCGCCTGGGTGGCTCAGTCGGTTAAGCCTCCGACTTCGGCTCAGGTCAGATCTCACGTTCGTGGGTTCGAGCCCCGTGTCAGGCTCTGTGCTGACGGCTAGCTCAGAGCCTGGAGCCTGCTTCCAGTTCTGTGTCTCCTTCTCTCTCTGCCCCTCCCCCTCTCATGCTCTGTCTCTCCTGTATCAAAAATTAATAAAACATTAAAAAAATTTTAAAAAATAAATAAAGAAGAAGTTCTAATTAGTAACCTCAGAGAGTTTTGGGAAAATATGGTAATCATAAAAGAACAAAAACATGGCACACCTGAGTGGCTCAATCAGTTAAGCATCAGGCTTCGGCTCAGGTCATGATCTCACAGTTCGTGGGTTCGAGCCCCATGTCAGGCTCCGTGCTGACAGCTCAGAGCCTAGAGTCTGCTTTGGATTCTATGTCTCCCTCTCTCTCTGCGCCCCCCCTCAGGCTCTGTCTTTCTGTCTCTCAAAAATAAACAAACATTTAAAAAATTAAAACAGGGGCGCCTGGGTGGCTCAGTCGGTTAAGCGTCCAGCTTCGGCTCATGTCATGATCTCCCGTTCATGGGTTCTAGCTCTGTGCTGAGGGCTAGCTCGGAGCCTGGAGCCTGCTTCTGATTCTGTATCTCCCTCTCTCTCTCTGCCCCTTCCCTGCTTACGCTGTCTTTGTCTCTCAAAAAATAAATTAAAAACATTAAAAAAAATTTTTTAATTAAAATAATAAAAATGTGTTCTAAAATGTAACAATTGTATTTATTTATTTTTAAATGTGTGGTTTTTTATTTTGCAAGAGAGAGCAAGCATAAGCAGGGGAGGGGCAGAGAGAGAGAGAATCCCAAGCAGCTCCATGCTCCGCAGGAAGCTGGCCACGGGGCTCCATCCCATGACTGTGAGATCATGACCTGAGCTGAGATCAAGAGTCTGATGCTTAACCAACTGAATCACCCAGGCATCCCCCCAAAATAGCAATTTTAAATATATGAAAGGTCTTGAAAACTAAGCCTGCAGTGGCTCAAACTAAAAACTTAATGAAGGGCTGGAAGAAACCATTCAGGCTACCTCGCAGACCACAGAGCGAGAGATCAGAGGTGGAAAGTCTCTGAGTGAGGGGACGAGGAACATGGAAAATAAGGAGAATTCAAGAGGCGCACCTTCTAAGTAGAATCCCAGAAATAAAGTATAGTGAAAATGGAGGAGAGCCCTAAGACAAAATAAATATATTTATTTCCAAGGCTATAAAGATATCTGTTTTGGGGGTTTCCATGGGCTTCTTAGTGCAAACAAGCATAGGTGAAGAAAGATCTACATTGACATGTATCATGGGGCATTCCAGAAAGACCCACACTGACACACATCATATGAAATTCCTAAACACTATGGATAAAGAGATAATCTTTAAAGACTTCAAAGAAGAGAAAAAGAGTCATAGATAAAGAGACCCAAACTAGCCCATCAACAGACATTTATTAGCAGCACTCAATGTTAGAAGGCAAAGTTTTAGGAGAAAATTATTTTGAATCTAAATTCTGTGATTAATTATACCATCAGTCAAGAGAAGGAGAGGGAAAGACTTCTCGACTTGCAAAAATATAAAATGTATCCACTACGATTCTTTTCTGAGAAGGCAGACTATTTAGTCCAGAAAAATCATGAGTAGAACCAGGAGAGAAGCATAAGTAATGAGATACAGAGAAAGTTAAAGAAAAGAAATTGCAGCTGTGCAGCAGGCTGAAATTAATCAGAAAATACGCAAAGTCCAAGAACATCTTCATGAAAGAAACTGGAAATTAATCCAGCAATAGAATGATGGAGTGGCTGGATGATTATAATGACATGGTTAAGGAAACATATATTTCTTTTCTCAGTAAGAGAATTGAGATTTAGTAAAAAAGAAAAGCAAACATATAAAAAAACACTAACAACCCTTTATCCAGATATGAAGTAAAATAAAACGAAATGTAGTTGTAAGCTATTGATGAAATAAAAGGAGAAAGATAATCCACTTGATCTGGGTGCTGGAAATGATTCCACATCGAGTGTCACAGGATTTGTGTCAGGGCTCATTCAGAGAAACAAAGCCAGTAAGTGATAAAAATATTAAGAGATTTGTTGCAAGGATTTGGATGTCGCAAATGTGCAGGCTGGCTGGGCAAATCCGACATCCGAGGGGCAGGTCATTAAGAAAGGCAGCCGGAGCTCTTGTGAAGCTTCTCTCCAAAGGTGGATTTCCCTTTGTCCTGGGGAGCCCCAGTTCCTCTCTTTAGGCCTTTCCACGAATTTATTCAGGCTCACCCAGATTATCTAGCACAATCTCTACTTAAAGCCAACTGATGAAGGACTTCAATCACATCCATGAAATGCCTTCACAGATACACCTAGATTTGTGTCTACTTGAATAAATGAGGACTGTAGCCTACCCAGGTTGGCATTATCACAGTGTGTAAAGAAGGCATTAGAGGGGTGCCTGGGTGGTTCAGACCGTTAAGTGTCTGTCTTTAGCTCAGGTCATGATCTCATGGTGCAAGAGTTCAAGCCCCACATCTGGCTCTGTGCTGACAGCTTAGAGCCTGGAGCCTGCTTTGGATTCTGTGTCTCCCTTTCCCACTGCCCCTCCTCAGCTTGCGGTGCCTCTCTCTCTCTCTCTCTCTCTCTCTCTCTCTCTCTCTCTCTCTCTCTCTCTCTGTCTCTCTCAAAAATAAACATTAAAAAGAAAGAAGAAGGCATTATAATCCTAGGCCACCCTGTGGATCTTACAAAAAATGGGGGCTTGCATATGAGACTATAATTGCATTTGGTTGTTTTTCAGCTTTCAGAGTAAGCTGTTGGACAAATGATTGTCAATATTTTTACGGGGCACAAGATAAATGTCACCAACATTGTCAATGTCTGGATATGGATGAAGATACAGAAGAGCATCGGGTGTTTGAAGGACAGCCGCTGTAGAAACAGCTGGGGGTGGGTGGACCTGGAAACAACTAATCACTGAATAGTTGGAGCTGGTTAAATAAATTATGGAAAGTCAATATCACCAAGTACAATGCTACACATAGTTCAAAGGTGATGCATGGGCTAAAAATAAGATGTAGCTCTTTCTCTTTTCGGATATGAGAATTCCAAATTATGTTATTAAGTGAAAAAGCAAAGTACAGGATCAATATATTTGTATACAAGATATATGTGTATACACATAATTTTTCCTAGACCATACATATACTAAGGATATACACACAGACACACACACACACACACACACACACACACACACACATATATATATATACACATATGTATTTATCAATGTTTACACATATATGGATACATATACATTTTTTAGAAAGATATCTGGGAAAGAAAACTTAATTTTAGCTTGGCTTTTTAAAATTTTTTAAATTTTTAAAAATATGCTTTAATGTTTATTATTTTTGAGAGAGAGACAGAGAGCAAGCAGAGGAGGGGCAGAGAGAGAGAGAGGGAGACACAGAATCGGAAACAGGCTCCAGGCCCTGAGCTGTTAGCACAGAGCCTGATGTGGGGCTCAAACCCATAGACCAGGAGATCATGACCTGAGCTGAAGTCGGCCTCCCAACCAACTGAGCCAACCTGGCGCCTTGACATGTTTTTTTTTTAATTTGAAATGTTTATTTATTTTTGAGAGCAAGAGAGACAGAGCATGAGTGGGGCTCAAACCCACGAACTGCGAGATCATGACCTGAGCCAAAGTTGGTTGCTCAACCGACTCGGCCACCCAGGTGCCCCCTAGCTTGACATGTTTATAGAAAGGTACTGAGAGTAAATGGAGAAAGAGAAACTTTTATTTTTCACTTTTGCTGCCCTTTGAATATTTTTTATAATGTAAAATATCATATTTATTATTATTTTAAGGTTACCAATGTTATTTGGGTGGTGGGATTAAAAGCCATTTAAATTCTCTTCATATTCTCCAGGTCAAATAAAAAAAAACCACACATCACCTAACAAATATTGTCGTGTCCCACCCCGGCCAGCAGGGCGGAAAGTCCTCGTGGGTTCTTTTCCCGAGGGAGAGAGAGAAAACAGGGCAGGAAGGGGGACGCACAGAGAGTGAAGACAGCACACGGTTTCTGATCAAGCCTCCTCTTTTTATTCAGAAAACACCCTATCTTATAAAGGTTTCAAGGCGGGAAAACAAGGCAGCTGACCTAGGTCGGTTGCTAGGAAACAGGGTTAAGGGATTAAGGCTGGAGTAAAAGAGGAACCAGACTAAAGTGTTCTAGCACAGCGCCTGAGGGGCTGATACTACCCTGCCTCCAGGCGGTTGAGCTTTGATCTTCTGGCTTCTCCTGACAGGGAGTGGCGCTCCCCTGCCTATTTTTGCAACTCCCCACAGGGAGTGACATATCCGGCTAGCAAATGGCCAAGCGGCTGAATCCTTGCCGCTCCCCACAAAATATTACTTAAAAATGTTTACGAGGGCACCTGGGTGGCTCAGCTGGTTAAGCATCACGACTCTTGGTTTCGGCTCTGGTCATCATCTCACGGATCCATGGGTTTGAGCTCCAGCTCTGTGCTGGCTGTGTGGAGCCTGCTTGGGATTCTCTTGCTCTTCCTCTCTCTCTGCCCCTCCCCCACCGGTGCTGTCTCTCTCTCTCTCAAAATAAATAAACTTTAAAAAAAAGTAACCAAAAACTGTCTATAAAAAATGTTTACTCCACACTTACTATATGCTAGGCAGTATGCAAAACCTGCTTATGCAAAAGCATATTGGAGCTTCTGCAGGGTGCCTGCTGGCTCTGTCAGAAGAGCATGGGGTTGTGGGTTCGAGCCCCACCATGGGTGTAGAGATTTAAAATAATAAGTAAATAAACTTAAAAGAAACAAAGAGCTACTGCCTTGAAGGAGTTTTGGCTCAGGTGGGAGATACGTGTATTGGATCAGAACACACATATTTCTCCCTGGAGAGGGAGGGGCACGCAGGTGACAGGCCCCTGAACTTGGCTTTCCCATCTGTAAGAGTGACTGAAGGCTTATCTCAAGGTTGGGCACAGACGAAATGAAATCACTTCTATAAAAAGTGTGGCATGTAGTGGGTTTCAAGTCCGGGTGCTTTTCTCCTTTCTCAGACTCATCCCAGAAGCTGGGAGAGTGCACCAGCTAGAGGTTTCTGCTCTTGCTAGCTCGGACACCAACAGCAATCCAGGGGGAAATGACTTGCCCAGCATGCCTGGCCAGCTCTATGCAGGGGTAAGGCCAGAGCACAAGTCTCCTGACTCCACAGCTGATGCTCCTTGCATGGTGCCCACAAGCAGCGACACTGCATCATCTCTGGTTGTCCGTGTGTTGTGATGGGGGCTGGATGAGGCGGCATGGGGATCAGAGGGATCACAGAGCTCTAAAGCACAGGTTGTTACACTTCCTGATGGAAGGCCAGGCTCCAGGTCTACAAGGAGTCCATCTCTGTGACCCTAGAGCCTGTGGGTCTTATTGATCTGCTCCTCCGTCCCTCCCTTCTCAGCACCCGCCAGTCAAGCACAGGTGGAGGTGTCTGCTCCCAGGTCTAGGGGAGGGACTCATGAAGGCGCATTATCATTATCACAACATGTTCATAAAACCAAGCATGTTTGGGGGTGCCTGGGTGGCTCAGTCAGTTGAGCGTTCGGCTTCAGCTCAGGTCATGATCTCACGTTCATGGGTTCGAGCCCCTTGTTGGGCTCTGTGCTGACAGCTAGCTCAGAGCCTGGAGCCTGCTTCATATTCTGTGTCTCCCTCTCTCTCTGACCCTTCCCTGCCTGCACTGTCTCTCTAACTCTCAAAAATAAATTAATAAAACATTACAAAAATAAAAAAAAACAAGCATGTTCAAATTTTGCATGTGCTGTCATGAGTTAAAATGTGATGGGGGCCTTTGAACAGTAAGGAGGGGTTGTCAGATGCTCCGTTTGTCATACAGATGGAGATGAAAAGTCCATTGCTTGGTTTTATAGCACTCCTCCACACAGAGGAGGAGCAGTGGGAGCACCAGCAGCCAAAGACGTCCTGAGAGCTCTTAAATTCAGAAGAAATCCTAGGATCGGAGCTAATGAGATAATCATCATGGCACTCCTGGAGTACCAGCCACACACAAACTGCACGGAGGAGTCAGCTGGGTGTCTGCACAAGCTCAGTTGACAAAGGGGGCTCTTTAAACACTTCTTGCTAATCAGCTAAATTACAGATTACCCTGTAGAGAAGTTCCAAATTGCCAGTGAAGCGGGCTTCACAATTGCTCTGCACAAAAGGCAAAGGTTACATTTCAGCTGTGCCCATTATCAAACCAAGAGACTCCTTCATGTTCAAAAGTGAGTGAAGACGGTAGGGAGATTTTGCTCCCTGCAGTCCCTTAAACCTCAAGAAAATTTAACTCATGGGGCTGGGCTCACATAGACCTTTATCTGATAGAATGCAGGGGATTAATCCACCCCTACGGGACCCCAGTTACACTGGTTATCTAACCAGGTACTCACTCTAGAGGTACATTAACAAGTCAAAGGACAGGTGAATATTTTGTCTCTGAAATTATGTCTTTCTTGAGTTCCTTGGTCCAGTCAATCCCTGATCCTCGGAGCCCAGAGGATTCCTGAATCAGCTAGTCGTATGCCTTTTGTGATGATGTTTATTCTGTCATGGACAGAATTTGATGTCACTTCTTAACGTACTCCAGGAGACCAGGGCCAGATGCAAAATAGGATTAGGAAATAGATATCATCAATAACAGTACTACTACTTACTGAATATTCCTATGTGCAAGGCCCTTTATTTTTTATTTAAAATTTTTTTAATGTTTTACTTATTTTTAAGAGAGAGAAAGAGAGAGAGATAGCAGGAGCAGAGGAGGGTCAGATAGAGGGAGACACAGAATCCAAAGACCGGCTCCAGGTTCTGAGGTAGCTGTCAGCATAGAGCCCGATGCAGGACTTGAACCCACAAACCGTGAGATCATGACCTGAGCCAAAGCCGCATGCTCAACCAACTAAGCCACCCAGGCACCTACAAGGCACTTTTGTAATTGCTCTGCATGTATTCACTCACTGCGTCCTCTTAACACTATGGAGGAAGTACTATTATTACTCTCATACTGCAAATAAGAAAATTAAGGCTTATAAGCAACTCCTCCATACTACCAATGTAAGTAGTGTATTAGCTCTCTATTGTTCCCATAGCAAATTATCCCACAGCTTTGGATCTTATAGTGACAATAAACACTTACCACCTGACACAATTTCTAGGTCAGGAATTCACGAGTGACTCTGTAGGCACTTCTGATGCAGGACTTCTCATGACGTTATAGTCTAGATGCCAGTTCGGGCTGCATCATCTGAAGGCTTGACTGGGGCTGGAAGAACTGCTTCCAAGATGGCGCACTGCATGGCTGGTGAGCTTGTGCTGGCTTTTGAAAGCAAATCTGGTTTTCACCCTGTGGGCCTCTCCAGGGGATGCTCCAATGTTCTGGCAACATTGCAGCTGGCTCTCTTCAGAGTGGATCATCCAAGAAAGAATAAGGTGGAAAATTCAGTGTCCTTATAATCCAGCCCCAGAAGACACATGTTGGTACTTTCACCATGTTCTGTTGGACCCACAAGCCTGCCATGATCCAGTGGAGGAAGCCCCTAACACAAAAGCATGACTACAAGGAGGAATCACTGGGAGCGTCTTGGAGACTGGCAGAACTTGGACTTGAGCCTGGGTCTACTCTCTACAAAGCTATACTCTTGAACACCAAACTCAGAAGTGTTTGAGATACTTGGATTATCATGGAAGAGTCAGTGATGACAAACTAAAACTAGAATGTATTGAGTGCCTTCTATGCCCTAAGCAGTATACAGAGTTATCTGCATCATTTCTGCCTCAGAGAAGTTCAGTGATTTGTCCAGAGTTTCAGAAGTGAAATCAAAAATCTCTTTATGAATGCAACGCAAGTATGAATGGAGCCCACTTACATGAAGAGGGGGAAAGAAGCCAAAGTAGCATGAATCTATGATTGAGAGAAACAGGCAACAGAAGGCAGAGTTGGAGTTGAAAATTAAGCTGATACAGACAAAAGAATATCCTCACCCAATTGGAAATGCCATTGAGCTAACCCTGAAGGGTAAAACTTAAGAAACAGATGAGAAGAAAGAATTCTCAGTGCACCACTTATATACTGCAGTTACTCAAGTATCACATTGATGTTACAATCTAGTTCTGTTGAGCTGAATCTAGTTCTGTTGAGTAGTGCACTAGTCTTTTCAGAGATATCATTTTATGTTTTTAAGGGCAAGGTGATAAAAGAAAGAGATCGAGGTAACTTGATTTCCTTTTTTTATGTTTATTTTATTTTTGAGAGAGAGAGGGAGAGAGAGAGAGTTTGAGTAGGGAAGGGCCAGAATCCAAAGAAGGCTCCAGGCTCTGTGCTGTCAGCACAGAACCCAATGTCGTGCTTGAACCCATGGATACAAGATCATGACCTGAGCTGAAGTTGGATGCTCAACTGACTGAGCCATCCAAGTGCCCCTCTTTAAAAAAATTTTTTAATGTTTATTTATTTTTGAGAGAGAGAGGCAGAGCACAAATGGCAGAGGAAGAGAAAGAGAAGGAGACACAGAATTCAAAGCATGGCTCCAGGCTCTGAGCTGTCAGCAGAGAGCTTGACATGTGGCTCAAACCCACAAACCATGAGATCATGACCTGAGCTGAAGTCAGACATTCAACTGAGTGAGCCACCCAGGAACCTCAACTTTCCTGCTATTATTTAGTGACCCAGAACCACAAGATCATGACCTGAGCTGAAATCAGCACTTAACGAACTGAGCCACCCAGGCGCCCCAAAGTAACTTGGTTTCTGAACATGTCTGTAGACCAGATATATCCATTTGAGTAAGGAGGAAAATTTTAAAGCCAACTGTATTTTTCACCTTAAATGATATTCCTTTTTTTCATTTGCTATTATCAATGGTTTAACTAATACACAACTTTACAAATCCAACCCATGCACTAGTCATAAAACTCTATGAACTGGTAGGAAATATTTAGAAGTATAAGGCATTATCCATGGCCTAGAGAAGCTTGGATTTATTAGAAAAGATGTATGTGGGGAACCCTCTGCTTGCAGCTCTACACTGTGATTATCTGTGGGTCCAATGATTATTCATGGACTGTAAGCCTAGAAGGAGGATGGGGGATGTGTGAAGGCAAAGTTAGTAGGGAAAGGATGGGTGGAGAAGAAGAGATTTGAGTCCTGCTTTGGGGATGGTCAGGTTTAGATTGGTCTCTCCATGCATTTGCTTGGGTTTCTGCAAAAGCAAAGCCTGAAACAAAGACTTGGCGCATATAATTTGGAAGATAACCCCAAGAGACAAGAATAAGGAAGAGCACAGCAAGGCCGAGATAGGGAAGGAAGAGCCAAGGAAGGATGTACCATCACTGTAGGGGAGCTTGGCTCCGCAGAGATCTTAGAAAAGCGTGTGGAAGGCTTAATGTCTCATGGAATTTGCTGTCTGAAGGACAGGAGGCTGGGGTATTCATTCAGGGGCTGCCATCCCCCATTGTTTGAGGGTTAACCACAGGGAAATTAACCTCCCTGCTCTTTCTGACTGTGCCAGGACGTGAGGTGAGCAGACTTCTTTGGCTTTGAAGAAAACCCAAAGTCAGAAAAACAAGGCAATGCCCTAGCATGCCCTTGAGATGGCAATAAGCCTGGACTTGCCGGGTGCAGCTGTGGCTGGAATCAGAGGTGGTTAGAGGAGATGTAGTAGGAGGCACAAAATTACCTGCTACACTCAGGAAAGTAAAAACCACCCCCCCCTGTCCCCAACTTGCTGGTCATCAGCCAGAAGTGCATCCCATGGCCACCCCTAGATGGAAGGGGACCTGGAGAGTGAGCAGTTTTAGTGGGGTGGTCTGTAAGTACACATACAGCCTGTGAGGCAGAATGGGAATGGATATTAGGCAGGCACCTAGCACAGTGTGTCATGTCTCCATAGCCACTGTCCCCCAGGATCCTCCAGGATCCATGAATCATGTGGTGTGGGGAAAGTCCATTAGAAGCCACCAGCTAAACTTCCTTCCAGCAACTTGCCAATATCTCACTTTGGTGATTCCTATGTCTTCTTGCCCACATGGAGTGTGTGAAAGGGGCGGCAGACACATAATCCACCATTCACACAACTGCCATCCACCTCTTTCACAAGCTAAGCTTTCTATCATAATCCTTGAGAAGGGAAAGGATGGGCCATTGCCTTGGCAAACCAGGGAAACAGGAGGGGACAACAGTCAGGCTTCTGGTGCTGCTCACTTATGCTACTTACCTGCTTGACATGATGCAATATTCCTGGGGTGGATTGCCCCAGAAGGGAAGAGTCTGTTAGACTCTTGGCAACAAGTGGAAACCACAAGGCAGACATGGCCTCTCTCCTTTCCTTCTCTTTCTCTTCTGGTTTTCTTCCAAAAAGGAATCATCAAGACTCTTACATCTGAGCTTCTCCTTTCTAGAGACCTCCAACACCAGGGAAAGGCTGTACAATGGGAAATTCTGTCCCGTCTCTTATGCATTTCCTCCTGTCCCCATCTCTGTGGGAAATGATCATGCGGAGGCTGGGACCGGGGTGGCCATGGTAACCGAGTAATTGACATACAGTCTGTAAGTCATAAACTTAATGAAAGTGTAGTTTTTATTGCACTTCACTCTCATCTCTGATTAAATCAGATCTGCATAATGCGAAGATATTAAATTTCCATCTTTCTCATTGTCTCTCCCCTGCCAATAGGAAGAAAGCTCTGTGGTGAGGGAACCCTGCCAGTGGGCTGAGAACACCACGGCTCTAGACTTTGCTGAGAAATGTTTTTTAATAATTGGTGCTGGCTGACTCATGCAGCAAAGCGAACTTTTGAGACACAGTTGGATTCTGGCTTCATGGACACACAGCTGCTTTCTTCGCAGGTGGAGACCCTAGAGGTAGAGAGGAGTAGGTCACAGAGGAGAAAGGAGACATGAGTGGGGGACATTGACACAAGAACTAGATCTAGAGCCCTGCATTGAGGCCAGGCCTGTTTGAGATCTGGGGACACAGAAAGGGATGAGTCAAAGCACATGAGTGCAAGATGCGCACAGTCTAGATGGGAAACTCACCTAAATCACTTGTCCCTGCTAGCAATAAAAATCAACAAGAACGGGGACTGGGGATGAATCTGTGCTGGCCAACTGGTAAACCGTCATGTAACTGTGTTTCAAGCCCTGTGCTTCAGGGTTCTTTGGGGGATTTAAGACCAATAATGTTGACACTTATGCCAGAAGAAGTTTTGTGCCAACAGGGTGATGTGGAAACAGCTACACTGTGAGAGGTAATGTGACACTAAGGACAAAGGGCTGCCAAAATTTTTAGGGAGGAGCACTTCTAGCAAGGGCCTTAAGAAGGTATAAAGAGGCGTTGCCCTCAGAAAATGCTTATTTACGGCAGGGGTCCTGTAAAGCACTTTTAACTGGAAGGAGGTATCATTCTCTTGATTTTTTTTTTATTTTACTTATTTATTTTGAAGGAGGAGGGGGAGACAGAGAGAAAGAGACAGAGAATCTCAAGCAGGCTCCATGCTCAGTGCAGAGCCCAACACAGGGCTCAATCTCAGGACCCCGGGATCATGACCTGAGCCGAAATCAAGTGTCAGATGCTCAACCAACTGGTGAGCCACCCTGGTGGCTCCTCTTGAATTTTAATTTAACTCCATCTGAGCAGAATAAAGAAAAAAAATGAGAAAGGAGTGTGTAACAAGGCAGTGGTTCTCAACTGGGGACAATATTTACCCCTTCTCTCCTCACCTGAAGGACATTTGACAAAGTCTAGAGACACTTTTGGTCATCCTGACTCAGGCTGGGGCTCCTGGCATCCAGAGACTAGAGACCAGTCATGCTGCTCCTACATCCCAAAATGCATGAAACAATCCCCTATCACAAAGAATTGTCTGGCCCCCCATGTCAATAGTGATGAGTTTGGGGGACCCTGTGTAACAGAAAAGATGCTATGAACTGGTGGCTTCAGAGACAAGGAGACAGCCAGCCTAGCAGATTTAAGTTAAGTCCCTGCCCCTGCAAGACAGATGAGGCATGGTCGGAGCCATGTCCGGTGAGCAGAACCATCCCTCTGGGTCCAAGGTAGTGTAATCCATGAGGCTGACTGAGAAACCTGGGTATTTCAGGCTGAGGTGAGGAGCCACAAAGAAGTCACAGCTGGTTGTACCTTGAGTATGGCTAAATTTTGCTTCCTTACCTATGCTCATGTGCCAAGGGTCCCTGGGACCCTCCCTGCACTTACTCTTTCCTGCTTCCCTTTCCTTCCATTCTTGGGTTACCTCTTCCTATCCTCTGTTCTCCCAAAATTTAGACAGCAGATGCATAAGATTTATGGGTTCAAAGTCAGAGTCAAAGAGGTGAGTCGGGGAACAGGTTTAATCTCAGGGCCCCGTTCCTTCCATTTAAAGACTTTCTAGCAAAGAACTGCTGTTCATTTTCTCTAGTGGGAGGAAGATGGCCGGAAAAGAAGTGGGCTGGATTGATTGATTGATTGGTTGATTGATTGCTTAAGCTCCACGCCCAATGTCAGGCTTGAACTCACAACCCTCAGGTTAAGAGTCATATACTATATAGACTAAGCCATCCAGGTGCCCCTGGATTCTTGATTTTAATTGCCAGGCAATATTTGAGGTAGTTACCATCAGTTAATGGATGGAGAAGAAGCGATATCTCAAAGATGCCATGGAAATCTTCCAAAGTAAACAACCAGGAAAAGTATCGCCTGTTGTGGGGTGACAAATTCGGGGCCCCTTAAAATAATCACTACCATTATGAATAACTTATGCTCCACATGCAGTTATTTTGGGAGAAACACAAACTACACGATCTCCCCATAGCCCTCGGTGGTTAGCTGATGTAGCCAAGATTGGCAAAATCAGAGTCAAGAGCACATCTTCCAGTCTTGGGCCATGGTGTTATTCATGTTGTGAGCAGAGATACCCTACTCCATTACCCCCAGTTTCTGCATGCATCTCATCAATCCAGCATCTTCAGTTCCTGAGAAATGTAACACAGGACACACACCCACCAAGAAGCATGTATGTACCTCCAGACTTGGGTTTTTGTCTTGGCTCACTGGCTGCCTGGCCATCGAGCTACATCCGCCCCTGCTGGCCCCAGACACTTTCCAGGCTGAAAGAAGTTCCCAGGGAGAAAAGAAACCATGCCTTTTAGTGGGGCAGGAACACAAGCATGAAAGCCCCTGTGGATCCCAAAGTTACTGGGTACCCTGAGGAGAGCTGTTATTTCTCGGATTTCAGGTTGGAGATTATCTGTTGTCTTCCTAACAAATTGCTTGCTTCAGGAAGTTCAGCACAAAAGCCATGGTTATGAATACTGCAGGCCCCATGGGCCATGGAGGGCCATGACCCCTGGGGGTGGTCTCATCACATGTCAACAGAACTTATGTCCCAAGGTAGTGCTGGTCAGAAGGAAACTCTACTGAAATGCATTCCTTTTGCAACAGAGGAGACGTCATATTGAAGGCAAGTATAGGCAGGGCTGGGAGGGCGGTTCTGGGGCTGAGGAGAGCCTAGGGCCTAGTGTGAGCCTGTGGGTTGATGGAGGGGAGAGATCTATGAGTCTCCTGTCTGGCTTCTTCCTTCCCTAATCACCATGATGCTACCCAAAAAAATTAGAAACTGATGAAGCTTACTATGTCTTGCATAAAATTTCTAGAGAAATCAATGGAGTCCTGTGATTATAATTCGGTCCATCAGAAACTTGCCAAATATGACCAAGAAAATGAGTCCTTCAGAGTTGGGTCTTTGACGTCTGCCAATGTACCATGAATATAATACCTGCCCAAAGGTGAACAGTGGAAATGACAATGGTCATAGACGCTCACGAAATGCCTTACTTGTGTTTTGACCCCTTTTAGCCCTCACAACTACCTTATGAAATGTGACTTAATATTATCCCTGTTTTACATTTTAGGCATAAGGAAATTGAGGCCCATAGATTAAGCAATCTGCTCATGAGTCCTGAAATGGATGAAGGGAAACCAGAGCTCGGGTCCATGCTCTTTTTGTCACATACCCTTACATCATGACTGCATGAGATACTGCTCAGGCCTTTCCCAGACAGGGACAACTAATAAAAAATAGAGAATATATACGATGTGAGCTGGTCCATCTTCAATTTTCTCAAGACAATAAAAATCTTAGAAGTAAATGAAAAAATATGCAAAATAGTAACCAACCATAACTTCTCTTAAAACATAGGAAAGGGGTGCCTGGGTGGCTCAGTTGGTTAAATGTCTGACTTCAGCTTAGGTCATGACCTCGCAATTTGTGAGTTTGAACCCTGCATTAGGCTCTGTGCTGTCAGCTCAGAGCCTGGAGCCTGTCTTTGAATTCTGTGTCTCCCTCTCTCTCTCTGCCCCTCCCCTGCTCGTACTCTGTCTCTCTTTCTCTCTCAAAAATAAATAAACATTAAAATAATTTTTAACATATTAGGAAAAACAAAACCCAATAAAAGATTTAAATGCAAAAGATGTAGGTAAGATATAGAACTTTCCTTAGTTTTTTTCCCTATAGTGTTGGGTTTTCTTATTGTGTTTCTGTAGCTAACTGGTTTGGACCCTGCCTAGAAGAGAGAGATGCTTTGGAACATTTGGAACTCTCTAGTTAGACTGAGGCATTTCATGGATTGTGAGAAGCTTTGAGATCAGATCTTGCACCCAGTGTTTGCTAAACTCACCTTGTATTGTTAAGTAAAAATTATTTGAGATATTAGTTAAAAATACGGATTTCAGGACTCACTCTAGGAGTATTGGATGAAGGGGTGCCTGGGTGGTTCAGTCAGTTAAGCATCTGGCTTCGGCTCAGGTCATAATCTCACAGTTCATGGGTTTGAGCCCCACGTCGGGCTCTGTACTAACAGCTAGCTCAGAGCCTGGAGCCTGCCTCAGATTCTGTGTCTCCCTCTCTCTGACCCACCCCTGCTCACACTGTCTCTTTCTGTCTCTCAAAAATAAATTAAAAGCATTAAAAAAAAAAAAGGAGTACTGGATGAAGAAAGGAAAACCTGACTCCATGGTCCTTGGCCATAGCTCTGCCATGAGATTCTCATTCAGTTGTCCTGGCATGTGACTTGAAGCAAGCAAATGTATTTATTATTTATTTATTTATTTTGAGAAGGATAGAGAGAGCACAAGCAGGGGACGGGCAGAGAGAGAGCAGAGAGAGGATCCCAAGCAGGCTTCATGCTGCAGAGCCTGACCTGGGGCTTGAGCCCACAGACCATGAGATCATGACCTGAGCGAACACTCAGTCGACCAAGCCACACAGGCTCCCTGAAATTGTTTAAACTCTTGGGTGATAACAATGAGCAGCTGGGGTTGATAATAGATTTAATCTCGCCGTATCGACCCATGGTTATCCTCTGGGTAGTGGCCTGTTCTCAGCACGCTCTTCCACGCTCTTCCTGACCCCCTTCCAAGAGAAACCTATACACTAGAGTATAAGACAGCTTCCTTTATTCCTTGTGTCAATAACCAGACATATGCCGAATCTATATCAAAAGTGTTCCCTCCCCGACAACACAGGTGACCATCTAGTGAAAGAACTGGGAAGTGAGTGAGTCAGAGGCCAGGCATACAACTGCAGCAACAGGAGAAAAGCTGGGAGATCAATGTCAGAGTAGGAGGAGGGGACAGATAGGCTGCAGGCAGCATTGACCAAGAGTGAGCTCAGCCTAGGAGCCAGAGTCCATATGTGCGGGAGACGAAGCAAGTGGTCCTTGGAGGTCTGGGATGCTTGGAGCCATCTGGCTGCAGGAAGCAAAGAGTCAGGGATGAAAGCCTAGGGCCTGGGTCCAGGACACTCAGACCCTCAGGGTGGATTGCAATCAGCAATTCCCTCATGTGGAAAGAGGTAGGGTTGGGTGGGGCTGAAGCAGTGGTGAAGCAAATGGAATGGAGGGAAGTGAAATACTGACCAAGGAATTCCTCCAATCCCTCTATTTAAGGATAAGATCGATTCCAGAATCTTTGGAGTGGAAGAGAGTGCTTTCACAATGGGTCACTGGATAGAGGATATTCCATTTGGAAGCTTAGTGTTTCCCCCCAGAAACAGGCCAAAAAGAATTTCTGTTGTCTACCTGTTAATCTCAAGGTGCTGTCTCTGGCCTCCCTGGCAGACTACTTGCTGACCCTTCCTCCTGGTCTGACCTTGGGAGATGTATCAAAAAGACTCCTCTGTGTTCTGTCTACTCACAGAACACACTCCATACTCCTGGTCATTGAATGGGTGCGTGTTTCCCCTACACCAAGCAGATCTCCAATTCTCCCACCAGCTGGATGTCCCCCACTGTACCTCAATTCTGATGCGATTTACTTGGAGTTTGTGCCCACCCCTCAGGTGAACCTCTCAGTCCCACAAGACTGTCCCCTGCTTCATGCACTGGTGGCAAGTCAAGGTTGCCACCAAGGCTCTGCCTTGGTCGTTTTCATAACCCCTCTTTGGGTCTGACATTTTGCTAGAATGGCTCCCAGAACTCAGGAAAACCATAAACCTAGTAGGTTGCTGGTTTGTTGTGAAGGATAGGACTCAGGAGTGAGCAGGCAAGAACAAGATATGGAGGATGGGCACGGAGTTTCACATCCTCCCTGGGCCCCACATGCCCAGCACTTCCGTGTGTTTCTGACCCTGAAACTCTCCAAACCCCTTCAGTTAGGACTTTTCATGGAAGCTTCATTATGAAGCACAATGGATTAAATCATTGGCTATTGGTGACTGATCTCAATCTCCAGCCCCTCTCCTCTCCCTGGAGGTCGGAAGTGGGTTGAGGAAGAGCTGAGAGTGGAATGTTCTAACTCTCCAATTATACAGTTGGTTCTCATCCTTAGGGGCTTCCCAGAAGTCAACTTGTTAATGTGAACTCAGGAAGGGTTGTGATGAGTGACAAAAGACAACTTTATGGTTCTTAGGGCTTAGAAAATTGCAAGGGTTTTTGGAGCTGTGTGCCAGGACACCTGGATGAAGACAAACCTCCATTTCTTATTAAAAATCGCAATATCATAGGAAGTTACCTGTGGGGAAGGGTGTTCCTAGCCTGCACCCGTGTGGGTCTACCTTGACTCCAGATCCAGGTCCCAATCACTCAGGTCCATTTGGCAGTTGACCATGGGCTGGTGGCAGCAGAGGACTAAATATCTGTGTCTGTAGGTCTCTAAGCACCGTTCCCACGGCTCTGTGTTCTAACCTGAGCCTGTAGCTTTGGGGAATATATGCCCTGTGTACATGACACCATAGAGCCCAGAACTGTTACTCATCATAATGACATCATGAAAGGAGGGGCATTTCTCATGAAATATCGCAAAACCATTTGGGGTGAGATGATCTTCTAAGGCACATTCCAGAAAACCAGCCAGATGGACATTGCAATCCACCCAGACACATCCAGGATCCGCCTCTTTCCATTCTCTCTGGTTTGTTCCATGGGATTCATCCCACTGGGTACCTTCTGGCCTCTTCCATGTGCTAAAAGGGCTTCTCCCCAGGAAGGCCCACCAGACGGTCTCAGCGCTGTGTGAGGATTTTGGCGTGTGTTTAGCGGGTGAAGTCTCCTTGAGCAGAAGTGAGCAGGAGCACAGACTGTGTGTGGGAGTAGATGTTCTCTCGGTGTCTGCTCTAAATGTTCATTGTTCCAAGACAGGGAAATGAATGGGGATTGCCTGAACCGTGCTGGAGCTGAAACCAAACAGCTAACTGAGGTCCTGGGGCTCTGCAGGGCAGAATTTTGTTTTTGCTCTTTTTACCCCTACCATCTGTGGGCAAACTCATGGGCCAGCCAACTTCTATTTGCTGGCAGACCCTTTCCCCAGCTTTCCCCCTACTCTGCTCCTACTGGACGCCCCTTCTAAGGCCTCAGTTTCTGAGTGCTGGAAACCTTTCCTGCGGCGGTCCTTGCCCCTGTGGTAGCAGTGGCCCCCCACTGTGGCTGATCTTGGCTTCTCACCACTTGGGCCACTAACTTCCCTAAGTCAGCTCTGCGCTAAGAAGACCTCTAGTCTGCCTCTCCACTGGCTGATAAAGTCCTTAAATACGAGTAAACACTTTTATAGCATTGGTAGTGCTTTACACTGTTAGTTAATTGAATCCCTGTGACTTTCCCATGAAGTGGGCACTGTGACCATCTCCCTTTCGCAGATGCAGAGAACAAGCAGTAGAGAGGTCCCATGGGAGATCAGTGACGGAGCCATGATTCAGAGATCAAAGCCTGAACCCGAACTGAAAACACAAGCAATGAAACACCCACACACATGCGTAAACCAGTAAATCAAATACCTTGATTCACAGAACTTTTAAGGCATGAGCCCATGAGGGATATGGCTCTGAAATAGAAGTTCCTGGACCAACAGTGTTAGCATCGCCTGAGAACCTGTTAGAAATGTACATCTTAAGGCCTCACCCCTGACCTACCAAATCGTTAATGGGGAGGGGGGAGGGGGAAGCACTCTGTGTTTTAACACCCAACCACTCACAGGTGATTTGGATGCTTAGTGAAGTGTGGTTTCAGATCGTGTCTCTATCCTTGGATGTTGAGGTCCCAGAAGGTTCTCCTGCCACTGAGCTCGACCTCCCCAAAACCAAACTTATTTGCAACACATCACGGCTCCTTTAAAGAGGTCTCTGCATGTCCCTGCATCTTGGGGAAGACAGCATCATGGCCAGACTCATCATGTCCCCCCTCCTAACCCTGAGGACCTGGGAATAGGTCATGTTACATGGCCAGGAGAGATTCAGGTTGCCAAATCAGTTACTTTAAAATAAAAAGATCATCATGGATTATTCCTGTGGGTCCAATGTAATTATAAGTGTCTTTAAATGGAAAAGAGGGAAACTGATGAGTCAGAACTAGAGGGATTAGTGGCTTTGAACATGGAGGAAAGGGAGACGAACCAAGGGAAGCAAACAATCTCTAGATACTGAAAAAGGCCAGGAAACACATTTTCCCTCAAAGCCTCTAGAAAAAACACATCCCTGCCAATGCCTTAGTTTTGGCCCAGTGAAATGACTGTTAGAACTGTAAGATAACAGAGGATGGCTCAGTTGGTTAATTGTCTAACTCTTCGTTTCGGCTCAGGTCATGGTCTCATGGGTCGTGAGTTCAATCCCCGCATCGGACTCTGCACTGGCAGTGTGGAGCCTGCTGAGGATTCTCTCGCTCTTCCTCTCTCTCTGCCCCTCCCCCACTTGCTCTCTCTCAAAATAAATACACTAACTTAAAAAAGAACCGTAAGATAATAAATTGGTGTTGTTTTGGCTGGCAAGTTGGTGGTGGCTTGTTACAGCGGCCACTGGCAGGAAACACAGACTGCACACAAACATGCCAGGGCATGTTGGACACGACCAACTGTATCCCAACCACACTTCTCAACTCATCTCTCTCACCTCTTCTCCTCTCAGTCTTGGCTTCATTTTTTATACTTCCAAATCGTAGTCAACTTTCCATGCCTCCTCCTTGTCTAAACTCTGTAATTGCTGCATCTTCTGGAACTCTCACTCTAGTTGTCTCCCTTCCAATAGAGTCTTCTCTTGGGACGTTCCTTATCCGGTGCTGGATACAGACCAGAAGTCTTGGTGTCTCTGAAGGCTCCTCAAGCAGAGCCCCAATTTTCTTTCACAGCCTAAAGACCTGAGGGTCAGGAAGCAGTTTCAATGTCCACCATTGCTAATCCACCATTGCCAACTCTAGCCCATTTCTAACCCCTTCCTTGTGTAAGGCTCATAACTCTTAGCCCTATCACCTTCTTGCCAGCCTCCTTCCTGCCATCAGCTTGCTAGCCCTTCCCCACCACTCACTGAAGATGGGATGGCTTGCAATTTTCCCATCTACCAACACCCCTACCAACACTCTTGAGGACTGGTGAATCCATGCCAATGACTCGAACAGCACCTCCAGCGATATCTTCCAACTGCATATCATCTACTTGCTTCCACGGTCACACCTAGACCTTGTTACCTCCAGTAACCACATCTCTCTCAGAACTAACTTTAAATTTTTTTAATGTTTTTTTAAATTTATTTTTGAGAGACAGAGACAGTGCGAGCAGGGGAGGGTCAGAGGGAGAGGGAGACACAGATCTGAAGCAGGCTCCAGGCTCTGAGCTAGCTGTCAGCACAGAGCCTGATGCAGGGCTCGAACCCACGAACCATGAGATTATGACCTGAGCTGAAGCCGGATGCTTAACGGACTGAGCCACCCAGGCGCCCCTCCCTCAGAACTAACTGTAAGTGCTCAGCCCTGTGTCTTATACTCTGGTCTCCAATTCTATGAGACTTTGATTTTACTGTGCCTTGCAAACCTTGTCTTCATTTTTCTAACTAACTACAAACCCATGACTCATGAGTTTAATCACTTTCTTGCAAATATTTTCAGTCCCTCGATCCCTCTCCGCCACCTGCCCCAGATGTCACTGTCTTACTCACCTGGTAAACTGAAGTCCTGGATGGACCCCTGTATCTGCCTTCTCCTTCTTATCACCAGAGCAGCTGAGCTCTGTGTAGAAAATCACACATCCAGGTTAACTGCTTAGCTTTAAAAATCACAGCTGTTATCCCCACGCGAGCCCTTCATTCTGCCTGATGCATCTGTTGCCCTTCATTACTCACTCCCCCCACTCCCCACCCTGCCAGGACTATTCCACGGTTTCCTTTTTTGCTCAGATATTCCCCACTCTCCCCTCCCACACACGCCGTGGGTGTTCTCCCTCATGCATGCTGGGGAAAGGTAAGCCATCCCGTGGAGATGCTCTCAGCTTCTCATCAGCAGATCTGTAAGCCTCCATTCATCATTACCCTTCCTCGCCTTCCCCCGCTTGCAAGGAAGAGAGCACTTTGCTCCCAATTCAAACGAAATCCTTTCCCTGTTCTCCCCGGTGCCTTTGCTACCCAAAGAACATGCTACTTTGGTTCTTCTTTCCCTCTCCCTCATAGTAGATCTTTCTGGAGGGACATTCGGAGCTTTAAAGGCTTCTATCAGAAATGAAAAGAAAAAGCCTAAAATCAATTACCTACAATTCCAGTTTCAGAGATGAGATAAAAACCAGGAAAATTGACTGAAAATAAGTGGGAGAAAGAAATCATTGAGATAAGAGCTGAAGTCACTGGAGTTGAAAACCATCCACAAAGCTAAAAGTTAGTTCTCTTGATCAGAAGATTAGCAGGACTAGCAAGTACCAGGCGAGACTGCTTAAGATAAACGGGGAGAGACCACAGGTGGTCAGTGTCAGAACTGAAAAAGGGATTATCATTATAGATTGTGTAATTATCAACACAATTAAAAGAGAATGCTAAGAAAGACCTTACATGAACGGGAAAGGACAATGCAGATGAAATGCAGTCCCCTGAAAAACAGTGATTATTGAAACCAACACAAAAAGACCCTTATACCTACTGAAATGTAAAATTGATGATCTAACACTTTACCACAAAGAAAACACTGGGCCCAAGTGGTTTCACTGGAGAATCTCATCAAACGTTCAAGGAAGAGATAACATCAAATTTACACAGCCTAGGGGCACCTGGGTAGCTCAGTCGGTTAAGCGTCCGGCTTCAGCTCAGGTCATGATCTCATGGTTTGTGGGTTCTAGCCCCGCATCAGGCTCTGTGCTGACAGCTATCTCAGAGCCTGGAGCCTGCCTCAGATTCTGTGTCTCCCTCTCTCTGACCCACCCCTGCTCACACTGTCCCTCTATGTCTCTCAAAAATAAATTAAAAACAATTAAAAAAAAGAATTTACACAGCCTATTTCAGAAAGTACAGGAAGAGTAAGCTACTGATGGAGACAGAAGAGGAGTGAAGGGAGCCAGCCTCAAAAACGTATGGCTTCATGATTCCATTTAGATGACGTTCTATAATGGGGCACCTAGGTGGCTCAGTCACCTGAGCATCCAACTTCAGTTCAGGTCATGATCTTGCAGTTTGTGGGTTCGAGCCCCACATTGGGCTCTGTGCTGACAGCTTGGAGCCTGGAGCCTGCTTCCGATTCTGTGTCTCCCTCTGTCTCTGCCCCTCTCCTGTTCATATTCTGTCTCTCTCTCTTTCTCAAAAATAAACATTAAAAAAATTTAATACTTAAACATTATAAAAGCAATTTATGAAAAGCCCACAGCTAATATCATCCTCAATGGGGAAAAACTGAGAGCTTTCCCCCTGAGATCAGAAACACAACAGGGGTGTCCACTCTCACCACTGTTGTTTAACATAGTACTGCAAGTTCTAGCATCAGCAATCAGACAACAAAAGGAAATAAAAGGCATCAGAATCAGCAAAGAAGTCAAACTTTCCCTTTTCACAGAT